>NC_059203.1:54707144-54782897 GCF_020615455.1 Coregonus clupeaformis | reverse complement strand
GGGATTAGAGAGAGAAGATAGACAAAGAGGAATTATAGACAGAGAGGGGATAGAGAGAGAGATTAGAGAAAGGAAGATAGACAGAGAGGATTAGAGACAGAAAGAGGATTAGAGAGAGGAAGAGACAGAGATCAGAGAGGAAGATAGACATGAGGGATTAGAGACAGATGAGAGATTAGAGACAGAAGAAGACAGATTAGAGGGAGAGGAGATTGGAGACAGAGGATGGGGGATTAGAGACAAGAGAGGATTAGAAACAGAGGGATTAGAGACAGAGGACATAGAGACAGAGAGGGGAATTAGAGACAGGGGATTAGAGACAAGGATTAGAGATAGAAAGAATAGAGAAGATAGTTACAGACAGAGCGGATTAGAGACAGGGATTAGAGACATGAGGGGATTAGAGAGAGGAAGACTAGACAGAGTGAGATTAGAGACAAGAGAGGGGACTAGAGAGAGACAGAGAGACAGATAGAGGATAGAGACAGAGGATTAGAGAGGAATGGATTAGAGACAGAGAGGGGATTAGAAGACAGAGGATTAGAGAGAGAATGACCATAGAGACAAGAGGGGAATTAGAGAAGAGATTAGAGACAGAGGGGATTAAGAGATGAGGAATAGAGACAGAGGGATTACAGACAGAGGCGATTAGAAGACAGGATTTAGAGACGAGAGAGAGGTGGATTAGAGAGAGAAGATAGACAGAGGGATTAGAGACAGAGAGAGGGGATTAGAGAGAGACATGAGTTAGAGACAAAGAGAGGATTACGGAGACAGAGAGGAGGATTAGAGAAGATGAAGACAGACAGAGAGGATTAGAGACAGAGAGGATTAGAGAGAAGATGACAGAGAGAGTGATTATGAGACAGAGAGGGGTATTAGAGACAGAGAGAAGAATTAGAGAAGGAGGAGAGATAGACACAGAGGGAGGGATTAGAGAGAGACAGGGGAATTAGAGACAGAGGAAGGATAGACAGAGAGGGGGACTAGAGAGACGGGGAATTAGAGACAGATGGGGGAATAGAGACAGAGGGAAGATAGACAGAGAAGGATTTAGAGACAGTTGAAGAGGGATAAACAGAGAGGGGGATTAGAGACAGAGGGGGAATATTAGAGACGAGAGAGAGAGGAAGAGACAGAGAGAGCGGATTAGAGAAAGAGAGGGGAATAGAGAGAGAGGAAGATAGACAGATGGGGATTAGAGACAGAGAGAGGGATTAGAGAGAGAAGATAGACAGAGAGGGAGATTAGAGACAGAAGAGGGATTAGAGACAGAAGAGGGGATTAAGAGACAGAGAGGAATTAGAGACAGATGGGATTAGAGAGAAAGATAGACAGAGAGGGAATATAGACAAGGGAATTAGAGACAGAAGAGAGTGACTTTAAAGAGAGAAGATACACAGAGTAAGGGGGAATTTAGAGACAGAGGATTAGAGACAGAGAGGGATTTAAGATAGCTACAGAGAGGGATTTAGAGAGAGGAAGATAGACAGAGAGGGATTAGAGACAGAGAGGATTTAGAGAGAGGATTTAGAGAGAGAGAAGATAGACAGAGAGATATACAGACAGATAAGAGGGATAGATACAGAGGAAGAGAGACAGAGGGGGATTAGAGACAGAGATTAGAGACAGAGGAAGATAGACAAGAGAGGGGGATTAGAGACAGAGGGGGATTTAGAGACAGAGGAAGAGTAGACAGAGAGGGATTAGAGACAGGAGGTGATTAGAGACAGAGGAGGATTAGAGAAGACAGGATTAGAGACAGAGAGGGATTAGAGACGGAGGACATAGAGACCAAAGAGGGTGATTAGAAACAGAGGGGATTAGAGACAGAGGGATTAGAGACGAGAGGATGAGACAGAGAGAGGATTCAGAGACACAGAGGGATTAAAGAGAGAGAAGATACAGAGAGGGGATTAGAGACAGGGATTAGAGACAGAGAGGATTAGAGACAGAGAAGTTAGAGAGAGATAGACAGAGGGGGATTAGAGACAGAGAGAGTGATTTAGAGAGAAAGATAGACAGAGAGATACAGACAGAGAGGGACTAGATACAGAGAAGATAGACAGAGAGATTAGAGACAGAGAGGATTCAGAGACAAGAAGATGAGACAGAGAGGATTAGAGACAGAGGGATTAGAGACAGAGAGGGGATTAGAGAGACCAGGGATTAGAGACAGAGAGGGATCAGAGACAGAGAGGATTAGAGGAAGGTTAGAGACAGAGAGGGGATTAGAGACAGATGGGGGATCAGAACAGAGGAAGATAGACAGAGGGGATTAGAGACAGAGAGGGATTATAGACAGATGGGGGATTAGAGAGGAAGATATAAGAGGTTCAATAGAGACAGAGATTAGAGACAGAGAGGGATTAGAGAGAGGAAGATAGACAGAGAGGGGGATTAGAGACAGAGAGGGGATTAGAGAGAGGAAGATAGACAGAGAGGAGTGATTAGAGACAGAGAGAGGAAATAGAGAAGAGAGGAAGATAGACAGATGGGGATTAGAGACAGAGAGAGGGATTAGAGAGGAGATGAGACAGAGAGGAATTAGAGACAAAGAGAGGGATTAGAGACAGAGGGGATTAGAGACAGAGAGGATTAGAGACAGAGGTTAAGAGAGATATTATAGACAGAGAGGGAGATTAGAGACGGAGAGGGGATTAGAGACAGAGGACTAGAGAGGGAAGACAGAGAGGGATTAGAGAGGACTAGAGACAGAAAGAGGTTGATTAGAGAGAGATAGGATTAGAGACAGAGAGGGGGATTAGAGACAGATGGGGGATTAGAGAGAAAGATAGACAGAGAGGGAACTATAGACAGAGAGGATAGAGAGATGATAGAGAAATGGAAGACAGAAGAGAGGGGACTAGAGACAGAGAGGGATTAGAGAGAAAAGACAGAGGGATTAGAGAGAGAAAGACAGACACTGAGGATTAGAGACAGAGAGGGGGATTAGAGACAGAGACTCATAGAGACAGAGAGGGACTAGAGACAGAGAGGGTCTAGAGACAAGAGAGGGATAGAAACAGAGGGAGGATTAGAGACAGAGGACGATAGAGACAGAGAGGAAACTAGAGAGACAGGGAATAGAGACAGAGGAATTAGAGATGAGAATTAGAGACAGAGGGGGATACAGACAGAGAGCGATTAGAGACAGAGATTAAGACGGAGGGGATTAGAGAGAGGAAGATAGACAGAGGATCAGAGAGAGACAGGTTAGAGAAATGGGACTGGAGACAGAGAGAGGGATTAGAGAGAGAGGATTAGAGACAGAGAGGGGATTAGAAACAGAGGATTAGAGACAGATGACTATAGAGACAGAGAGGGGAACTAGAGAGAGTTAGAGACAGAGGGATTAGAGATGTGAGGAGAATTAGACAGAGGGATTACAGACAGAGAGCGGATTAGAGAGAGAGGATTAGAGACGGAGAGGGGAATAGAGAGAGAAGATAGACAGAGAGAGGATTAGAGACAGAGAGGGGATTAGAGAGAGACAGGGTTAGAGACAAATAGGGGATTGGAGACAGAGAGGGATTAGAGAGAAAAGATAGACAGAGAGGGGGATTAGAGACAGAGGGGGATTAGAGAGAGAAGATAGACAGAGAGGATTAGAGACAGAGAGTAGATTAGAGACAGAGAGGGAATTAGAGACAGAGGAAGATAGACATAGAGGGGGATTAGAGAGAGACGTGGGAAATAGAGACAGAGAAAGATAGACAGAGAGGGATAGAGAGAGACAGGGGAATTAGAGACAGATGGGGAATTAGAGACAGAAAGATAGACAGAGAGGGGATTTAGAGACAGCTTGAAGATAAACAGAGAGGGGATTTAGAGACAGAGGGGGATTAGAGACAGGTTAGAGAGAGGAAGATAGACAGAGAGAGATTAGAGAAAAGAGAGGAATAGAGAGAGAAGATAGACAGATGGGGATTAGAGACAGAGAGAGGGATTGAGAGGAAGATAGACAGAGAGGGATTAGAGACAGAGAGGGACTAGAGACAGAGAGGGGAATAGAGACAGAGAGGGATTAGAGACAAGATGGGGATTAGAGAGAGAGAAAGATAGCAGAGAGGGAATATAGACAGAGAGGGGGATTAGAGAGAGAGGGATTAGAGAGGAAGATAGACAGAGAGGGGACTAGAGAGAGAAAGAGACAGAGAGGGGGATTAGAGAGAGAGGAAGATAGACATTGAGGGATTAGAGACAGAGAGGGGATTAGAGACAGAGGACGATAGAGACAGAGAGGGGGATTAGAGACAGAGAGGGGTTTAGAGACAGAGAGGATTAGAAAGCAGAGAGGATTAGAGACAGAGGACCATAGAGACAGAGAGGGAATTAGAGAGACAGGGATTAGAGACAGAGGGATTAGAGTGAGGAGAAATTAGAGACAGAGAGGCGGATTTCAGAGAGACAGGATTAGAGACTGAGAGGGGGATTAGAGAGAGGAAGATAGACAGAGAGGGATTAGAGACAGAGAGGGATTAGAGACAGAGAGGGGGATTAGGAGAGAGACAGGGGTCAGAGACAAAGAGGATTTGAGAGACAGAGAGGGGATCAGAGACAGAGGAAGATAGACATAGAGGGGATTAGAGACAGAGAGGGGATTAGAGAGAGCAGGATTAGAGAGCAGAGAGGGGATTAGGAGACAGATGGGGGATTAGAGACAGAAGACTTGACAGAGAGGGAATTAAGAGACAGAAGATTAGAGACATAGAAAGGGATTAGAGACAGAGAGGGGGATTAGAGACAGAGAGGGTGATTAGAGACAGAGAGGGAGATTAGAGAGACAGGGATTAGAGACAGAGAGGGGGATTAGAGACAGAGAGGCGGATTAGAGAGACAGGGATTAGAGACGGAGAGGGGGATTAGAGACAGAGAGGGGTAGAGAGACAGGGATTAGAGACAGAGGTTAGAGACAGAGAGGGGGGATTAGAGAGAGGAAGATAGACAGAGAGGGATTAGAAACAGAGAGGGAGATTAGAGAGGAAGATAGACAGAGAGGGATTAGAAACAGAGGATTAGAGAGAAGATAGACAGAGAGGGGATTAGAGACAGAGGGAATTAGAGACAGAGAGGGGATTAGAGACAGAGAGGATTAGAGACAGAGAGGGATTAGAGACAGAGGACCATAGAGACAGAGAAGGGATTAGAGACAGAGGGAATAGAGACAGAGGGGATTAGAGAAGATGAAGATAGACAGAGAGGATTAGAGACAGAGAGGGATTAGAGACAGAGAGGGGATTAAAGAGAGAAGACACACAGAGAGGGGACTAGAGACAGGGGATTAGAGACAGAGAGGGATTAGAGACAGAGAGAGGGGATTAGAGAGAGAAGACAGACAGAGGGATGACAGAGAGATATTAGAGAGGAAGATAACAGAGAAGGGAGGACTACAGACAGAGAGGGATTAGAGACAGAGAGGATTAGATACAGAGGAAGATAGACAGGGGGATTAGAGACAGATGGGGATTAGAGACAGAGAAAGATAGACAGAGAGGGGATTAGAGACAGAGAGGGGATTAGAGACAAGAGGACCATAGAGACAGAGAGGTTTAGAAACAGAGGGGGATTAGAGACAGAGGGACTAGAGACAGAGAGGTTAGAGACAGAGAGGGATTAGAGACAGAGGAGGGACTAGAGACAGAGAGGGATTAAAGAGAGGAAGATACACAGAGAGGATTAGAGACAGGGGGATTAGAGACAGAGAGTGACTAGAGACAGAGAGAGTTATTAGAGATAAGATAGACAGAGGGGATTAGAGACAGAGAGAGAGATTAGAGAGAGAAGATATGACAGAGAGGGATTACAGACAGAAGAGAGGGATTAGATACAGAGGAAGATAGACAGAGGATAGAGACAGATAGGGATTAGAGACAGAGGAATATAGACAGAGAGGGGGATTAGAGACAGAGGGGGATTAGAGACAGAGGAAGATAGACAGAGAGGGATTAGAGACAGAGAGGGATTAGAGACAGAGGAGGGATTAGAGAGAGCAGGGATTAGAGACAGAGAGGGGATTAGAGACAGAGAGGGATTAGAGAGAGACCGGATTAGAGACAGAGAGGGGATTAGAGACAGATGGGGATCAGAGACAGAGGAAGATAGACAGAGAGAGGATTAGAGACAGAGAGGGAGTTATAGACAGATGGGGATTAGAGAGAGGAAGATATACAGAGAGGTCATTAGAGACAGAGATTAGAGACAGAGAGGGGGATTAGAGAGAGGAAGATAGACAGAGAGGGGATTAGAGACAGAGAGGTTTAGAGAGAGGAAGATAGACAGAGAGAGTGATTAGAGACAGAGAGGGAATAGAGAGAGAGGAAGATAGACAGAGGACTAGAGACAGAGAGAGTGGATTAGAGAGAGAAGATAGCGAAGGGACTAGAGACAGAGAGGGGATTAGAGACAGAGAGGGATTAGAGACAGAGGGACTAGAGAGCATAGACAGAGGACTAGAGACGAGAGGGATTAGAGACAGAGAGGACTAGAGAGGAAGATAGACAGAGAGGGATTAGAGAGAGGGGACTAGAGACAGAGAGGACTAGAGAGACAGGGATTAGAGACAGAGGGGATTAGAGACAGAGGGGGATCAGAGAGAAGAAGATAGACAGAGAGGAACTATAGACAGAGAGGGACTAGAGAGAGATGAGACAGAGCAGATGAAGACAGAAAGAGATACAGAGACAGAGAGGATTAGAGAAGAAAGACAGGGATAGAGAGAAAGACTAACATTGAGGACTAGAGACAGAGAGGACTAGAGACAGATGACAAGAGACAGAGAGGGACTAGAGACAAGAGAGGAGCCTAGAGACAGAGAGGGATTAGAGACAGAGGGATTAGAGACAGAGGACTATAGAGACAAGAATTAGAGACAGGATTAGAGACAGAGGATTAGAGATTGAGGAGAATTAGAGACAGGAGGGACTCAGAGAGAGAGGATTAGAGAGACAGGGATAGAGACGAGAGGACTAGAGAGAGAAGATAGACAGAGAGAGGGATTAGAGACAGAGAGGGACTAGAGAGACAGGGCTAGAGACAAATAGGGATTGGAGACAAAGAAGAGGGGATTAGAGAGAGATAGGATTAGAGACAGAGAGGGGGATTAGAGACAGATGGGGGATCAGAGACAGAGGAAGATAGACATAGAGGGGGATTAGAGACAGAGAGTGGGATTAGAGAGAGACAGGGATTAGAGACAGAGAGGGTGATTAGAGACAGAGAGGGAGATTAGAGACAGAGGACGATAGAGACAGAGAGGGGTTTAGAGAGAGACAGGTTAGAGACAGAGAGGGATTACAGACAGAGAGGGGATTAGAGACAGAGAGACATAGAGACAGAGAGGGGTTTAGAGACGACAGGGATTAGAGACAGAAGAGGGATTACAGACAGAGAGGATTAGAGACAGAGAGGGGATTAGAGACAGAGAGGGATGATTAGAAACAGAGGGATTAGAGACAGAGAGGATTAGAGAGAGAAGATAGACAGAGAGGGTGATTAGAGACAGAGAGGATTAGAGACAGAGAGGTGATTAGAAACAGAGGGGATTTAGAGACAGAGAGGGGATTAGAGAGAGGAAGATAGACAGAGAGGGGGATTAGAGACAGAGAGGGATTAGAGACAGAGAGGGATTAGAGACAGAGAGAGTGATTAAAGAGAGGAAGATACACAGAGAGGACTAGAACAGGGATTAGAGACAGAGAGGGATTAGAGACAGAGAGAGTGATTAGAGAGAGGAAGATAGACAGAGGGGATTAGAGACAGAGAGAGGATTTAGAGAGAGGAAGATAGACAGAGAGGGGATTACAGACAGAGAGGGATTAGAGACAGAGAGGGGATTAGATACAGAGGAAGATAGACAGAGGGGATTAGAGACAGATGGGGATTAGAGACAGAGAAGATAGACAGAGAGGATTAGAGACAGAGGGGATTAGAGACAGAGAAGATAGACAGAGAGGGGGACTAGAGACAGAGAGGGGGATTAGAGACAGAGGAGGGGGATTAGAGAGAGACAGGGATTAGAGACAGAGAGGGGATTAGAGACAGAGAGGGGATTAGAGAGACCGGATTAGAGACAGAGAGGGGGATTAGAGACAGATGGGGGATCAGAGAGAGAAGATATACAGAGAGGGTCATTAGAGACAGAGATTAGAGACAGAGAGGGGGATTAGAGAGAGGAAGATAGACAGAGAGGGATTAGAGACAGAGAGGGGGATTAGAGACAGATGGGGATTAGAGAGAGGAAGATATACAGAGAGGGTCATTTGAGACAGAGATTAGAGACAGAGAGGGGGATTAGAGAGAGGAAGATAGACAGAGAGGGGGGATTAGAGACAGAGAGGGGATTAGAGAGAGGAAGATAGACAGAGAGGGTGATTAGAGACAGAGAGGGATTAGAACAGAGAGGGAATTAGAGACAGAGGAAGATAGACAGAGAGAGGATTAGAGAGAGACAGGGGAATTAGAGACAGATGGGGAATTAGAGACAGAGGAAGATAGACAGAGAGGATTAGAGACAGTTGAAGATAAACAGAGAGGGATTAGAGAGCAGAGGGGGTTAGAGACAGGGGGGTTAGAGAGGAAGATATACAGAGAGAGTGATTAGAGAAAAGAGAGGGGAAATAGAGAGAGGAAGATAGACAGATGGGGATTAGAGAGAGAGAGGGATTAGAGAGAGGAAGATAGACAGAGAGGGGATTAGAGACAGAGAGGGGATTAGAGACAGAGAGGATTAGAGACACAGAAAGGATTAGAGACAGAGAGGGATTAGAGACAGAGAGGGTGATTAGAGACAGAGAGGAGATTAGAGACAGAGGACCCATAGAGACAGAGAGGGGCTTAGAGAGACAGGGATTAGAGACAGAGAGGGGATTACAGACAGAGAGGGGATTAGAGACAGAGAGGGGATTAGAGACAGAGAGGGTGATTAGAAACAGAGGGGGGATTAGAGACAGAGAGGGGATTAGAGAGAGGAAGATAGACAGAGAGGGGGATTAGAGACAGAGAGGGGGATTAGAGACAGAGAGGGTGATTAGAAACAGAGGGGGATTAGAGACAGAGAGGGATTAGAGAGAGGAAGATAGACAGAGAGGGGATTAGAGACAGAGAGGGGATTAGAGACAGAGAGGGATTAAAGAGAGGAAGATACACAGAGAGGGGGATTTAGAGACAGGGGATTAGAGACAGAGAGGATTAGAGACAGAGAGAGGGATTAGAGAGAGGAAGATAGACAGAGGGGATTAGAGACAGAGAGAGGATTTAGAGAGAGGAAGATAGACAGAGAGGGGGATTACAGACAGAGAGGGGATTAGAGACAGAGAGGGGGTTAGATACAGAGAAAGATAGACAGAGGGGGACTAGAGACAGATGATTAGAGACAGAGGAAGATTAGACAGAGAGAGGGGATTAGAGACAGAGGGGGATTAGAGACAGAGGAAGACTAGACAGAGAGGGATTAGAGACAGAGAGGGGGATTAGAGACAGAGGAGGGGATTAGAGAGAGACAGGGATTAGAGACAGAGAGGGGATTAGAGACAGAGAGGGGGATTAGAGAGAGACGGACTAGAGACAGAGAGGGGATTAGAGACAGATGGGGATCAGAGAGAGGAATATATACAGAGAGGACATTAGAGACAGAGATTAGAGACAGAGAGGGGGATTAGAGAGAGGAAGATAGACAGAGAGGGATTAGAGACAGAGAGGGGGATTATAGACAGATGGGGGATTAGAGAGAGGAAGATATACAGAGAGGGTCAATAGAGACAGAGATTAGAGACAGAGAGGGTGGATTAGAGAGAAGATAGACAGAGAGGGATTAGAGACAGAGAGGTTGATTAGAGAGAGGAAGATAGAGCAGAGAGGTGATTAGAGACAGAGAGGGTGATTAGAGACAGAGAGGGAATTAGAGACAGAGGGAAGATAGACAGAGGGGATTAGAGAGAGACAGGGGAATTAGAGACAGAGGAAGATAGACAGAGAGGGGATTAGAGAGAGACAGGGAAATTAGAGACAGATGGGGACTAGAGACAGATGAAGATAGACAGAGAGGGGGATTAGAGACAGTTGAAGATAAACAGAGAGGGATTAGAGACAGAGGGGGTTAGAGACAGGGGGTAGAGAGAGGAAGATATACAGAGAGATGATTAGAGAAAGAGAGGGGGAATAGAGAGAGAAGATAGACAGATGGGGATTAGAGAGAGAGAGGATTAGAGAGAGGAAGATAGACAGAGAGGGGATTAGAGACAGAGAGGGACTAGAGACAGAGAGGATTAGAGACGGAGAGGGATTAGAGACAGAGGGACTAGAGAGGGAAGATAGACAGAGGGGACTAGAGAGAGAGGGATTAGAGACAGAGAGGGGATTAGAGAGATAGGATTAGAGACAGAGAGGGATTAGAGACAGATGGGGGATTAGAGAGGAAGATAGACAGAGAGGAATTATAGACAGAGAGGGGATTAGAGAGAGAGGGGGATTAGAGAAAGGAAGATAGACAGAGAGGGATTAGAGACAGAGAGGGGGACTAGAGAGAGAAGAGACAGAGAGGGGATTAGAGAGAGGAAGATAGACATTGAGGGGATTAGAGACAGAGAGAGGATTAGAGACAGAGGACGATAGAGACAGAGAGGGGGATTAGAGACAGAGAGGGGCTTTAGAGACAGAGAGGGGATTAGAAACAGAGGGGATTAGAGACAGAGGACGATAGAGACAGAGAGGGAAACTAGAGACAGGGATTAGAGACAGAGGGGATTAGAGAGTGAGGAGAATTAGAGACAGAGGGGATTACAGACAGAGACAGCAGATTAGAGAGACAGGGATTAGAGACTTGAGAGAGGGATTAGAGACAGGGTTAGAGACAAAGAGGGGATTAGAGAGAGATAGGGATTAGAGACAGAGGGGATTAGAGACAGATGGGGGATCAGAGACAGAGGAAGATAGACATAGGGGATTAGAGACAGAGAGGGGGATTAGAGCCGAGACAGGGATTAGAGACAGAGAGGGATTAGAGACAGATGGGGATTAGAGAGCAGAAAGATTGACAGAGAGGAAACTAGAGACAGAGAGGGGGATTAGAGACATAGAAAGGATTAGAGACAGAGAGGGGGGATTAGAGAGAGGAATATAGACAGAGGGAGGGATTAGAGACAGATGAAGATAGACAGAGAGGGATTAGAGACAGTTGAAGATAAACAGAGAGGGATTAGAGACAGAGGGGTTTAGAGACAGGGGGGTTAGAGAGAGGAAGATAGACAGAGAGAGTGATTAGAGAAAGAGAGGGGGAATAGAGAGAGAGGAAGATAGACAGATGGGGATTAGAGAGAGAGAGGGATTAGAGAGAGGAAGATAGACAGAGAGGGGGATTAGAGACAGAGAGGGGGATTAGAGACAGAGAGGGGGATTAGAGACGGAGAGGGGATTAGAGACAGAGGGGGATTAGAGAGGAAGATAGACAGAGAGGGGATTAGAGAGAGGGGATTAGAGACAGAGAGGGGGATTAGAGAGATAGGGATTAGAGACAGAGAGGGGACTAGAGACAGATGGGGGACTAGAGAGAGAAGATAGACAGAGAGGGAATATAGACAGAGAGGGGATTAGAGAGAGAGGGGGATTAGAGAAAGGAAGATAGACAGAGAGGGGATTAGAGACAGAGGGGATTAGAGAGGAAGAGACAGAGAGGGGATTAGAGAGAGGAAGATAGACATTGAGGGGGATTAGAGACAGAGAGGGGATTAGAGACAGAGGACGATAGAGACAGAGAGGGGATTAGAGACAGAGAGGGGGTCTAGAGACAGAGAGGGGATTAGAAACAGAGGATTGAGACAGAGGACCATAGAGACAGAGAGGGAATTAGAGAGACAGGGATTAGAGACAGAGGGGATTAGAGAGTGAGGAGAATTAGAGACAGAGGGGATACAGACAGAGGCAGATTAGAGAGACAGGGACTTAGAGACTTGAGAGGGATTAGAGAGAGCAGGGTTAGAGACAAGAGGGGGGATTAGAGAGAGATAGGGATTAGAGACAGAGGGGGATTAGAGACAGATGGGGGATCAGAGACAGAGGAAGATAGACATAGAGGGGGATTAGAGACAGAGAGGGGGATTAGAGCCGAGACAGGGATTAGAGACAGAGAGGGGATTAGAGACAGATGGGGGATTAGAGAGCAGAAGATTGACAGAGAGGGAATTAGAGACAGAGAGGGGATTAGAGACATAGAAAGGGATTAGAGACAGAGAGGGGATTAGAGAGAGGAATATAGACAGAGAGGGGGATTAGAGACAGAGGGAAGATAGACAGAGGGGGATTAGAGACGAGGGGATTAGAGACAGATGGGGATTAGAGACATATGGGATTAGAGACAGAGGAAGATAGACAGAGAGGGGATTAGAGACAGAGAGGGTGATTAGAGACAGAGAGGGAGATTAGAGACAGAGGACTATAGAGACAGAGAGAGGGGCTTAGAGAGACAGGGATTAGAGACAGAGAGGGGATTACAGACAGAGAGGGGGATTAGAGACAGAGAGGCGGATTAGAGAGACAGGGATTAGAGACGAGAGGGGATTAGAGACAGAAAAGGGGTTTAGAGAACAGGGATTAGAGACAGAGAGGGGGATTAGAGACAGAGAGGGGGATTAGAGAGAGGAAGATAGACAGAGAGGGGGATTAGAAACAGAGAGGGGGATTAGAGAGAGGAAGATAGACAGAGAGGGGGATTAGAAACAGAGAGGGGGATTAGAGAGAAGAAGATAGACAGAGAGGGGGATTAGAGACAGAGAGGGGGATTAGAGACAGAGAGCGGGATTAGACACAGAGAGGGGGATTAGAGACAGAGGACGATAGAGACAGAGAGGGTGATTAGAAACAGAGGGGGGATTAGAGACAGAGAGGGGATTAGAGAGAGGAAGATAGACAGAGAGGGGGATTAGAGACAGAGAGGGGGATTAGAGACAGAGAGGGGGATTAAAGAGAGGAAGATACACAGAGAGGGGGATTAGAGACAGGGGGATTAGAGACAGAGAGGGGGATTAGAGACAGAGAGAGGGATTAGAGAGAGGAAGATAGACAGAGGGGGATTAGAGACAGAGAGAGGATTTAGAGAGAGGAAGATAGACAGAGAGGGAGATTACAGACAGAGAGGGGGATTAGAGACAGAGAGGGGGATTAGATACAGAGGAAGATAGACAGAGGGGATTAGAGACAGATGGGGATTAGAGACAGAGGAAGATAGACAGAGAGGGGGATTAGAGACAGAGAGGGGGATTAGAGACAGAGGACGATAGAGACAGAGAGGGTGATTAGAAACAGAGGGGGGATTAGAGACAGAGGGGATTAGAGACAGAGAGGGGGATTAGAGACAGAGGAGGGGATTAGAGACAGAGAGGGGGATTAAAGAGAGGAAGATACACAGAGAGGGGGATTAGAGACAGGGGGATTAGAGACAGAGAGGGGGATTAGAGACAGAGAGAGGGATTAGAGAGAGGAAGATAGACAGAGGGGGATTAGAGACAGAGAGAGGATTTAGAGAGAGGAAGATAGACAGAGAGGGGGATTACAGACAGATAGGGGGATTAGATACAGAGGAAGATAGACAGAGGGGGATTAGAGACAGATGGGGATTAGAGACAGAGGAAGATAGACAGAGAGGGGGATTAGAGACAGAGGGGGATTAGAGACAGAGGAAGATAGACAGAGAGGGATTAGAGACAGAGAGGGGGATTAGAGACAGAGGAGGGGGATTAGAGAGAGACAGGGATTAGAGACAGAGAGGGGGATTAGAGACAGAGAGGGGGATTAGAGAGAGACCGGGATTAGAGACAGAGAGGGGGATTAGAGACAGATGGGGGATCAGAGAGAGGAAGATATACAGAGAGGGTCATTAGAGACAGAGATTAGAGACAGAGAGGGGGATTAGAGAGAGGAAGATAGACAGAGAGGGGGATTAGAGACAGAGAGGGGGATTAGAGAGAGGAAGATAGACAGAGAGGGTGATTAGAGACAGAGAGAGGGAATAGAGAGAGAGGAAGATAGACAGATGGGGATTAGAGACAGAGAGAGGGATTAGAGAGAGGAAGATAGACAGAGAGGGGGATTAGAGACAGAGAGGGGGATTAGAGACAGAGAGGGCGAATTAGAGACAGAGAGGGGGATTAGAGACAGAGGGGGATTAGAGAGAGGAATATAGACAGAGAGGGGGATTAGAGACGGAGAGGGGGATTAGAGACAGAGGGGGGATTAGAGAGGAAGATAGACAGAGAGGGGGATTAGAGAGAGAGGGGGATTAGAGACAGAGAGGGGGATTAGAGAGAGATAGGGATTAGAGACAGAGAGGGGGATTAGAGACAGATGGGGGATTAGAGAGAGGAAGATAGACAGAGAGGGGAATTATAGACAGAGAGGGGGATTAGAGAGAGAGGGGGATTAGAGAAAGGAAGATAGACAGAGAGGGGGATTAGAGACAGAGAGGGGGATTAGAGAGAGGAAGAGACAGAGAGGGGGATTAGAGAGAGGAAGATAGACATTGAGGGGGATTAGAGACAGAGAGGGGGATTAGAGACAGAGGACGATAGAGACAGAGAGGGGGATTAGAGACAGAGAGGGGGTTTAGAGACAGAGAGGGGGATTAGAAACAGAGGGGGGATTAGAGACAGAGGACGATAGAGACAGAGAGGGGAATTAGAGAGACAGGGATTAGAGACAGAGGGGGATTAGAGAGTGAGGAGAATTAGAGACAGAGGGGGATTACAGACAGAGAGGCGGATTAGAGAGACAGGGATTAGAGACGGAGAGGGGGATTAGAGAGAGGAAGATAGACAGAGAGGGGGATTAGAGAGAGACAGGGGTTAGAGACAAATAGGGGGATTGGAGACAGAGAGGGGGATTAGAGAGAGATAGGGATTAGAGACAGAGAGGGGGATTAGAGACAGATGGGGGATCAGAGACAGAGGAAGATAGACATAGAGGGGGATTAGAGACAGAGAGTGGGATTAGAGAGAGACAGGGATTAGAGACAGAGAGGGGATTAGAGACAGAGAGGGGGATTAGAGACATAGAAAGGGATTAGAGACAGAGAGGGGGATTAGAGACAGAGAGGGTGATTAGAGACAGAGAGGGAGATTAGAGACAGAGGACGATAGAGACAGAGAGGGGGTTTAGAGAGACAGGGATTAGAGACAGAGAGGGGGATTACAGACAGAGAGGGGGATTAGAGACAGAGAGGGGGATTAGAGACAGAGAGGGTGATTAGAAACAGAGGGGGGATTAGAGACAGAGAGGGGATTAGAGAGAGGAAGATAGACAGAGAGGATTAGAGACAGAGAGGGGGATTAGAGACAGAGGAGGGATTAGAGACAGAGAGGGGATTAGAGAGAGGAAGACACACAGAGAGGGGGATTAGAGACAGGGGATTAGAGACAGAGAGGGGGATTAGAGACAGAGAGAGGGATTAGAGAGAGGAAGATAGACAGAGGGGGATTAGAGACAGAGAGAGGATTTAGAGAGAGTGTTAGAGCCGATTTGGGCATATTTTGTATAAAAGACTGAACATACTGAGCTCCATGTACATTTGTGTAAATATATTAAATATTAATGTATATGATGAAATATTAGGTAATGTACCTTTTATGATTTATTTACCGGATTGAGATATATTCATTTGTTATTAGTGTAACTCAGTTTTTGGCCCCTCTTGCCCATTCATTGTACTGTGTTAATTGTGTTAGTATAAAGGCAGGGTTGGGCCTTCGGGGGAGTGAGTCCTTGCTAGATGCAGGAGCGGTATAGTTTTTTGACCATATAGACATACAGAAATACAGACAGACAGGTCATATTATATTATGTATTTGCATTTCAAGTAATCTCTGCTTTAAGTTGATTGGAGAATACCTTTTTGTTAGATAAGAAGAATAAACATTTTTGTTGCACTATATCCCTGGATCTCATTGAATGTTTGGCCGTTTGGGAAACGAAGAGTGTGGACTGTAAGCGTCCGAAACAACCCCCGCTTCAGGCTAGGGGCAGTGGCTATGGTAAAGAGGAAAGGAAGCCACTACATTCAAGTCAAAAAACTCCGTGAAGGATTACTACCGGAAGGAAATCTCTCGGTTCGGACACACGCTGGATTTTGTTCTATTTGTAATTGCATTCGACCATAAGGACAGCTCGCTTGGAAGGATTTGAACTCCTAGATTTCGCCAGCCGTGAGTAACCACTGCGAATGAATGAGCTGCCCTGTTCAAGCGTATCGTTTGATCATGCATATTATGGAAGCGCAAATGTGCTTATAATTGGAATGTTTGATAAACTTGGGAATGGAATTCAAAATACAGCGCTGGGAAAACAATTAAGAAGTTTAAGTTTGGGAAACACAGATCCTATGCACAATGTAGCCTAATCATATATCTAATATTTGGCCTAACGTGGAAATGCAATCCATCAACGCAACGAATGCAACTTAAGGATCTAAAGATACTGCGTGTTAAAACTTCATTAAAGGGACAAAACCTCAACGGGATGAAATGTTTAAAACGCATCTAAAATGCCAAACTTGCACATGTGCAATTCAAAATGGGTCAATATGCTGAAATGGATGACTGTGTTTTTAAAGATTAAAGGAGGTCTAAAGGGGCATTACGTTTAACAATCAAACCAACAACCGTGTCATTGTAAATTGAGTGAACTAAAAGTGAATGATGGAGGAGGAAATCCCAAATAAGACTCCACTGGAGAGGGCAGAGGAGCATCTAAATTCACTCTATGCAGCCCGGAGAGGCAAACTTGGAGTGTGTACACGCAAAATGAATGAAATAAAAGTCCTTCTTGTTGATGGAGGAAACATTGCAACTGTGAATGAGAGTCTTGAAGCATTTGATGCTGTGCTCAATGACTTTAAGAAGGCTCATGAATCTGTGCTAGAGCTGGTCACAGAGGAGGAACAGGAACAGGAGAGCATTAACTATTATCAACCAAGAATGAGAACTTATGAACATTTCCTGAAAGAGGTGGAAATATGGAAAAAGGCTGAAGTTGAGCCACAAACGCTCATTGAACCACATGACAGCATTTCCAATGTGTCAAAAAATATCAAGTAAAACTAAGTATTCTAAGACTGCTTCCTCAGTGTCCTCTGAACGCCTTAAAGCCGAGGCAGAACGAGCAGCTCTACTAGCTCGCCAAGCATCATTACAAGACAAGCATGCATTGGAACTGGAGAAAGCTCAACTGAATGTTAGGATGGAAAAAATGGCACTGAAACGGACATAGCAGCATATAATGCCAAACTGAAGGTCCTGGAGAGTACCGAGTCAACTTCTCAATCCCATTCTGTGGCAGCCCATTTACTAAGCCAAGAAGATGGAATGAACTCTTATTTTGAGAAACAGGAACCAGAGGTCTATGTGGAACCTGAACCATCACCTGTTGAGTTTGCTGCATTAGGTGCAGTTCCAAAGACCCCACTACAAAGAGTTTTACAACAACCCGACCACAAAGCCATCAAACCCTATTCCGAAAACAGTCGTGAAACCACACTCTCCAGCAGCCAACAGCAAGGTCTAGCAATCGACACAGAATCAACACTGCGGGTATCAGCCATAATACCAGCCATGATAACCTCTCTACTGTCATGCAAAGGCAGAATGAAATTGCTGACCTCCTTGTACTACAGCACAAACAAGCCACACTCCCTGTTAGGGGAGATACCTATGTTTGACGGTGATCCTCAAACTTTAGGCCATTCATGCGTGCATTTGAGCATGGTATAGAAGATAAGACAAGCAGTCACCAGGATAGGCTCTATTACCTGGAACAATACACCTCTGGTCAGCCCAAGGATCTGGTCCGTAGTTGTCTGCATATGGAAGCCAGAAGAGGCCATGCAGTAGCTAAGAGGTTGTTAAAGGAACACTTTGGCAATGAAATCAAAGTCACCACTGCTTACATGGAAAAGGCTTGGAACTGGACAAACATCAAACCCGATGATGGAAAGGGACTGGGTGGTTATGCACTCTATCTAAGAGGTTGCTGTAACGCTATGCAAGACCTACAGAACATGGAAGAGCTTAATCTTCCCTCCAACATAAAGCTGATCATGTCAAAACTTCCCTACAAACTAAGGGAAAAAATGGAGGTCTATGGCATGTGATATTTTAGAGAGAAGTCACCTGAGGGCCCAGTTCAGTGACCTGGTAACGTCTCATGGAAAAACAGGCCAAAATACGGGATCCGTTGTATGGAGATATTCAAGATCCCCTGTACAACAAAAGGTTTTAAAACCCAAAACAGAAGCTGACTTTAAACAGCAGTTCAAGTCCAAGAGTAGGGGAAGTAGCTTTGCCACTACAGTAGCTGTAGTGGCAGATTGTGACTCGAAAAACCTTTAAAAGAACAAACATTCAAAGTAAAGAGACCAGGCACCTACCCTTCTGATGCTCCCAGTATCTCATGTATATTTTGTGCTGGTGCGCATTTATTGGTCGACTGCCAACAGGTGAAGGCACAGCCACATGAATTCAAGGTTGAGTTTCTGAGATCAAAAGGCCTTTGTTTTGGCTGTTTGATGAGAGGACACTTAAGCAGAGAATGTAAAAGAAGGATGACCTGTCAGAGCTGTCAAAGAAAGCACCCCACTATCCTGCACATTGAAGGAAGAGAGAGATTTAGATCTCAAAAGGCAGATATGAGTGGTGTAGCAGTAAAGCGGGAGGAGACTGTCAGCAGTGCTCTTGTTTCACTGGAAGCTGGTGAAGATACCGGGGCCGTACAGATTGTGCACTTGCAATTGTGCCAGTTCAAGTAAAGGTGGCAAATGGAAGCAAGTCTGTGTTAACCTATGCGTTTCTCGATTCTGGTAGCTCAGCAACATTTTGTACGGAGAGACTCATGAGGCAGTTGCAAGCTAAAGGCAGTGCGACTGAAATTCTGCACGCACAATGGGGCAGGAGAGTCCTACCAAGAGCTTTGAGATATCTGGATTAGAGATTGGCAATGTGGAAGGCGACACATTTCTTGCATTACCAAAGGTCTACACCCAACATAAGATCCCAGTGACAAGAGAGAACATTCCCACTCAGAAAGAGCTCAAAAGGTGGCCATACCTGAAAGAGGTTCAGTTGAAGGAGATTGATGCTGACGTCGAACTTCTGATTGGCGTAAATGCTCCAAAGGCAATGGAACCCTGGCAAATCATAAATAGCCAAGGCAACGGACCGTATGCAGTGAAAACCCTCTTTGGATGGGTGATGAATGGTCCTCTCAACAGTTGTACCATGGCAGAAGAATCCGGCGCCCTACGGTGATGGCTAATCGTATCTCAATGGCCGACCTGGGGGTTCTTCTTGTAAATCAGTACAACCATGACTTCCCTGAGAGAGAGTATGAAGAGAAAAGTGAGATGTCAGCTGAGGATCGTAGGTTTATGGAGATAGTATCAAGCTCCATAACCCTCAAAGACCATCACTACTACTTACCGTTGCCCTTTCGCAACAAAGATGTAGTCCTGCCAAACAACCGTGACATGGCAAAGCAGCGGGCTCTAAATATTATCAGGAAGTTCAAGAAGGACAAAGGTTACGCTGCAGAGTACAAAGGCTTCATGGAAGAGATGATAACAAAAGGTTACGCTGAGAAGGTACCACAAGAACAGCTCCTCAGAGAGAAAGGCAAGGTATGGTACATACCACACCATGGCGTTCACCATAAGCGCAAAGGAACGATACGAGTGGTGTTTGACTGTTCATCATCCTATAAAGGTACATCTCTTAACAGTGAACTCCTTCAAGGCCCTGACCTGGCAAACACGCTTATAGGAGTCTTGCCAAGATTTCGGCAAGAGCACATTGCCATGATGGCAGACATCGAAGGAATGTTCCATCAAGTACGTGTCCATGAAGATGACTTAGACTTCCTGCGATTCCTATGGTGGCCGGATGGTGATACTAACAAAAGATTGGAGGAGTACAGAATGACAGTACATCTTTTCGGTGCTATATCCTCTCCAAGTTGTGCAAACTTTGCACTGCGAAAGACTGCAGAAGACAACTGTGAGGGGTACGATGAAGAGGTGATTCAAACAGTCAAGTCCAACTTCTATGTTGATGACTGCCTCAAGTCAGTGGCCACAGAAGAACAAGCCATAGCTCTCACAAGAAACCTCAGGGATGTGTGCTCTCAAGGTGGGTTCAAATTGACCAAGTGGGTCAGCAACAGCCGCACTGTACTAGCTTCATCCCTGATGAACACAAAGCCAAGCAGATAAAAGAACTGGACCTGGACAGAGAATAGCTGCCTGTTGAAAGAGCACTTGGAATCCGATGGAACATTGAAAGGGATGTGTTTAACTTCCAGGTCACTGTCAAGAACAGACCCCTTACAAGAAGAGGTATTCTCTCAACTGTCAGCTCTATTTATGATCCATTAGGTTTCCTCACCCCATTCGTATTAAAGGCAAAGCAAATTCTTCAAGTGCTCTGCAAGCTAAAGTGTGGATGGGACGAAGTCATCCCTGAAGAACACTCTATTTCATGGAAGAGATGGCTCTCAGAGCTGGACCAGCTCTCCAGATTCCAGATCAACAGGTGTATGATGCCGGAGAACTTTGGTCAAATCAAGACCGCACAGCTGCATCACTTCGGTGATGCAAGTGAACAAGGTTATGGCACGGCAAGCTACCTTAGGTTCACAAACGTTATGGAAAAGGTCCACATCGCATTCATACTGGGGAAATCAAGGGTGACTCCACTCAAGCAGATGACGATCCCCAGACTGGAACTTGCTGCAGCAACATTGGCAGTGCGAGTGGACAGGATGTTAAGGTTGGAGCTCCAGATTGAACTTGAGGAGTCAACTTTCTGGACAGACAGCCAGTCGGTGCTAAAATACATCCGCAACGATACCAAGAGATTCCATACTTTTGTGGCTAATAGGGTTGCTATGATCCGTGACCTATCGAAAGCAAAACAGTGGAGGTATTTGAACTCCAAACACAACCCAGCCGATGATGCCTCAAGAGGATTACATGTTGAAACTTTCCTGAACTCAAAGAGATGGCGCAAAGGACCAGAATTCCTGGAGAAAACAGAAACACAATGGCCGAAAGTCCCCGAGGAGCTTGGCTCCATCCCTCCAGATGATCCAGAGGTGAGAAAAGACGTCATCGTAAAACAGTACATGTGTGGAAGAAAAGAGTCCGACCAGCAAACTGATTGAGTACTATTCAACATGAAACAGCTTGAAGAAAGCAGTTGCCTGGATGCTGAAACTGAAGAGACTTCTACTACAGTTAAGCCAGAAAAGGAAAGTTCTCACCCAAACTGATCCAGGATCAGATCAGAGTCTGACAAACTCACTGAAGGAACAATTGACAAGTTCAAACTGACGTTTGGAAAAGAAAGTCTGTCTGTAGATGACCTAGATGAAGCAGAAAAGGTCATCATTCGATTTGAGCAACGACAGCACTTTAAACAAGAAATTGCACTAGTTGTAAAAGGAAAACAATGTGCCAAGAGAAGCGGCTCAATCTGTAAGCTTGATCCAATAGTTGACAATGGCATTCTGAGAGTAGGAGGAAGGTTAAGCAAAGCTGCTATGCCTACGGAACTAAAGAATCCTATGATCCTGCCCAAAGACTCCTACATCTCCAGACTGATCTTATTCCACATCCATGAGCAGGTTGGCCACTCTGGGAGAGGTCACATGCTTTCTAGACTTCGCCAGCGATATTGGATACCCTGTGCCAACTCCTTAGCAAGGAAGATCCTTAAGAGCTGTGTCTTCTGCAGGTGGATGCAAGCTAGAGCTGGGGAACAGAAGATGGCTGACCTTCTACAAGATCGGGTAGCACCTGATTTGCCGCCTTTCACCCATGTGGGCATAGATTACTTTGGCCCCATAGAGGTGAAGCGAGGCCGCGTTCATGTGAAGCGGTATGGTGTGATCTTTACTTGCCTTGTGAGTCGAGCTGTCCATCTAGAAGTTGCTAGTTATCTGGATACTGATTCCTGCATCAATGCCCTGCGCAGGTTCATCTGTCGAAGGGGCCCAGTAACAAGTATCAGAACAGACAATGGCACCAACTTTGTTGGAACACACAGAGAGCTAGGAGAAGCTCTGAAAGAGCTGGATCACAACAAGATTCAAAATAAATTACTGAAGGAAGGAGTGACATGGTCATTCAACCCTCCCTCTGGAGCCCACCATGGGGGGGTATGGGAGAGGTTGATCCGACTGGTGAAAAAGATCCTCTATTCAGTCCTTAAAGAGCAAGTACTGGATGATGAGGCTTTGCAGACAGCCTTGTGTGAAGTTGAGGCGATTATGAACGACAGACCAATCACTACTGTAACAAATGACCCTAACGATCTAGAACCCCTGACTCCGAACCATCTGCTTCATCTGAAAGCAAAGCCAGTCCTGCCACCAGGACTATTCCAGAGAAGTGACCTATACTCACGAAGGAGATGGAAGCAAGTACAATATATCACTGACCTCTTCTGGAAGAGATGGATCAGGGGAGTATCTTCCACTTATGCAGGAGCGGAACAAGTGGAACAAAACTAAGAGAAACTTCAGTCCTGGTGACCTTGTGGTCATCGTCGATGACACCGCCCCAAGGAACTCTTGGCTAATGGGGCGTGTGGTGAAGGCTTTGCCAGGGGCCAAAGGTCTTGTCCGGAGCGTCATGGTTAAGACTAAGACCAATATCCTACAGAGACCTATCAATAAACTCTGTCTGCTCCTTGAGGCGACGAAGTGAGACACACACACACACACACACACAGTGCTCCATCTTTGAATCACGTGCACCTCTGATTCGTTGATGTCGTACTCATACATTCTTTGATACATTCTTACATTCTCAAACTCTTGACATTTTTTGGAAGTTGAACACCTTTACACTTCAACTCAGACTGAGATCTATGGACTATTTTCCTATATGGCACCTTGTATATTTGTATATAGCTATGAACTGTAATGGTGCTCTGGTATAGAATGTTTTTGTATTGGCTCTACGTTCGAATATTAAGTAATTGTTGTGCATTCAGTGCAGTCAACAATTAGGGGCCGGTATGTTAGAGCCGATTTGGGCATATTTTGTATAAAAGACTGAACATACTGAGCTCCATGTACATTTGTGTAAATATATTAAATATTAATGTATATGATGAAATATTAGGTACGTACTTTATGATTTATTTAACGGATTGAGATATATTCATTTGTTATTAGTGTAACTCAGTTTTTGGCCCCCCTCTTGCCCATTCATTGTACTGTGTTAATTGTGTTAGTATAAAGGCAGGAAGTTGGGCCTTCGGGGGGAGGAGTCCTTGCTAGATGCAGGAGCGGTATAGTTTTTTGACCATATAGACATACAGAAATACAGACAGACAGGTCATATTATATTATGTATTTGCATTTCAAGTAATCTCTGCTTTAAGTTGATTGGAGAATACCTTTTTGTTAGATAAGAAGAATAAACATTTTTGTTGCACTATATCCCTGGATCTCATTGAATGTTTGGCCGTTTGGAAACGAAGAGTGTGGACTGTATGCGTCCGAAACAACCCCGCTTCAGGCTAGGGCAGTGGCTATGGTAAAGAGGAAAGGAAGCCACTACAGAGAGGAAGATAGACAGAGAGGGGGATTACAGACAGAGAGGGGGATTAGAGACAGAGAGGGGGATTAGATACAGAGGAAGATAGACAGAGGGGGATTAGAGACAGATGGGGATTAGAGACAGAGGAAGATAGACAGAGAGGGGGATTAGAGACAGAGGGGGGATTAGAGACAGAGGAAGATAGACAGAGAGGGGGATTAGAGACAGAGAGGGGGATTAGAGACAGAGGAGGGGGATTAGAGAGAGACAGGGATTAGAGACAGAGAGGGGGATTAGAGACAGAGAGGGGGATTAGAGAGAGACCGGGATTAGAGAGAGACCGGGATTAGAGACAGAGAGGGGGATTAGAGACAGATGGGGGATCAGAGAGAGGAAGATATACAGAGAGGGTCATTAGAGACAGAGATTAGAGACAGAGAGGGGGATTAGAGAGAGGAAGATAGACAGAGAGGGGGATTAGAGACAGAGAGGGGGATTATAGACAGATGGGGGATTAGAGAGAGGAAGATATACAGAGAGGGTCATTAGAGACAGAGATTAGAGACAGAGAGGGGGATTAGAGAGAGGAAGATAGACAGAGAGGGGGATTAGAGACAGAGAGGGGGATTAGAGAGAGGAAGATAGACAGAGAGGGTGATTAGAGACAGAGAGGGTGATTAGAGACAGAGAGGGGAATTAGAGACAGAGGAAGATAGACATAGAGGGGGATTAGAGAGAGACAGGGGGAATTAGAGACAGAGGAAGATAGACAGAGAGGGGGATTAGAGAGAGACAGGGGGAATTAGAGACAGATGGGGGAATTAGAGACAGAGGAAGATAGACAGAGAGGGGGATTAGAGACAGTTGAAGATAAACAGAGAGGGGGATTAGAGACAGAGGGGGGGATTAGAGACAGGGGGGGGTTAGAGAGAGGAAGATAGACAGAGAGAGTGATTAGAGAAAGAGAGGGGGAATAGAGAGAGAGGAAGATAGACAGATGGGGATTAGAGACAGAGAGAGGGATTAGAGAGAGGAAGATAGACAGAGAGGGGGATTAGAGACAGAGAGGGGGATTAGAGACAGAGAGGGGGATTAGAGACGGAGAGGGGGATTAGAGACAGAGGGGGGATTAGAGAGGAAGATAGACAGAGAGGGGGATTAGAGAGAGAGGGGGATTAGAGACAGAGAGGGGGATTAGAGAGATAGGGATTAGAGACAGAGAGGGGGATTAGAGACAGATGGGGGATTAGAGAGAGGAAGATAGACAGAGAGGGGAATTATAGACAGAGAGGGGGATTAGAGAGAGAGGGGGATTAGAGAAAGGAAGATAGACAGAGAGGGGATTAGAGACAGAGAGGGGATTAGAGAGAGGAAGAGACAGAGAGGGGGATTAGAGAGAGGAAGATAGACATTGAGGGGGATTAGAGACAGAGAGGGGGATTAGAGACAGAGAGGGGTTAGAGACAGAGAGGGGGATTAGAAACAGAGGGGGGATTAGAGACAGAGGACGATAGAGACAGAGAGGGGAATTAGAGAGACAGGGATTAGAGACAGAGGGGGATTAGAGAGTGAGGAGAATTAGAGACAGAGGGGGATTACAGACAGAGAGGCGGATTAGAGAGACAGGGATTAGAGACGGAGAGGGGGATTAGAGAGAGGAAGATAGACAGAGAGGGGGATTAGAGACAGAGAGGGGGATTAGAGAGAGACAGGGGTTAGAGACAGAGGGGGATTGGAGACAGAGAGGGGGATTAGAGAGAGATAGGGATTAGAGACAGAGGGGATTAGAGACAGATGGGGGATCAGAGACAGAGGAAGATAGACATAGAGGGGGATTAGAGACAGAGAGGGGGATTAGAGAGAGACAGGGATTAGAGACAGAGAGGGGGATTAGAGACAGATGGGGGATTAGAGAGCAGAAGATTGACAGAGAGGGGAATTAGAGACAGAGAGGGGGATTAGAGACATAGAAAGGGATTAGAGACAGAGAGGGGGATTAGAGAGAGGAATATAGACAGAGAGGGGGATTAGAGACAGAGGAAGATAGACAGAGGGGGATTAGAGACGAGGGGGATTAGAGACAGATGGGGATTAGAGACATATGGGATTAGAGACAGAGGAAGATAGACAGAGAGGGGGATTAGAGACAGAGAGGGTGATTAGAGACAGAGAGGGTGATTAGAGACAGAGGACGATAGAGACAGAGAGGGGGTTTAGAGAGACAGGGATTAGAGACAGAGAGGGGGATTACAGACAGAGAGGGGGATTAGAGACAGAGAGGCGGATTAGAGAGACAGGGATTAGAGACGGAGAGGGGGATTAGAGACAGAAAGGGGGTTTAGAGAGACAGGGATTAGAGACAGAGAGGGGGATTAGAGACAGAGAGGGGGATTAGAGAGAGGAAGATAGACAGAGAGGGGGATTAGAAACAGAGAGGGGGATTAGAGAGAGGAAGATAGACAGAGAGGGGGATTAGAAACAGAGAGGGGGATTAGAGAGAAGAAGATAGACAGAGAGGGGGATTAGAGACAGAGAGGGGGATTAGAGACAGAGAGGGGGATTAGAGACAGAGAGCGGGATTAGACACAGAGAGGGGGATTAGAGACAGAGGACGATAGAGACAGAGAGGGTGATTAGAAACAGAGGGGGGATTAGAGACAGAGAGGGGATTAGAGAGAGGAAGATAGACAGAGAGGGGTATTAGAGACAGAGAGGGGTATTAGAGACAGAGAGGGAGATTAGAGACAGAGAGGGGGATTAGAGACAGAGTGGGGGATTAGAGACAGAGAGGGGGATTAAAGAGAGGAAGATACACAGAGAGGGGGATTAGAGACAGAGGGATTAGAGACAGAGAGGGGGATTAGAGACAGAGAGAGGGATTAGAGAGAGGAAGATAGACAGAGGGGGATTAGAGACAGAGAGAGGATTTAGAGAGAGGAAGATAGACAGAGAGGGGGATTACAGACAGAGAGGGGATTAGAGACAGAGAGGGGGATTAGAGACAGAGAGGGTTACAGAGAGAGATTAGAGAGAGGAAGATAGACAGAGGGGGATTAGAGACAGAGAGAGGATTTAGAGAGAGGAAGATAGACAGAGAGGGGGATTACAGACAGAGAGGGGGATTAGAGACAGAGAGGGGGATTAGAGAGAGGAATATAGACAGAGAGGGGGATTAGAGACAGAGGAAGATAGACAGAGGGGGATTAGAGACGAGGGGATTAGAGACAGATGGGGATTAGAGACATATGGGATTAGAGACAGAGGAAGATAGACAGAGAGGGGATTAGAGACAGAGGGGGGATTAGAGACAGAGGGGGGTTAAAGAGACAGAGAGGCGGATTAGAGACAGAGGGGATAGAGACAGAGAGGGGGATTAGAGAGAGGAAGATAGACAGAGGGGGATTAGAGACAGATGGGGATTAGAGACATATGGGGATTAGAGACATATGGGGGGATTAGAGACATATGGGGGGATTAGAGACAGAGGGGGATTTGAGACAGAGAGGGGGACTAGAGACAGAGAGGGGGATTAGAGAGAGGAAGATAGACAGAGAGGGGGATTAGAAACAGAGAGGGGGATTAGAGAGAGGAAGGTAGACAGAGAGGGGGATTAGAAACAGAGAGGGGGATTAGAGAGAGGAAGATAGACAGAGAGGGGGATTAGAAACAGAGAGGGGGATTAGAGAGAAGAAGATAGACAGAGAGGGGGATTAGAGACAGAGAGGGGGATTAGAGACAGAGAGGGGGATTAGAGAGAGAGCGGGATTAGACACAGAGAGGGGAATTAGAGACAGAGGACGATAGAGACAGAGAGGGTGATTAGAAACAGAGGGGGGATTAGAGACAGAGAGGGATTAGAGAGAGGAAGATAGACAGAGAGGGGGATTAGAGACAGAGAGGGGGATTAGAGACAGAGGAGGGGATTAGAGACAGAGAGGGGGATTAAAGAGAGGAAGATACACAGAGAGGGGGATTAGAGACAGAGAGGGGGATTAGAGACAGAGAGAGGGATTAGAGAGAGGAAGATAGACAGAGGGGGATTAGAGACAGAGAGAGGATTTAGAGAGAGGAAGATAGACAGAGAGGGGGATTACAGACAGAGAGGGGATTAGAGACAGAGAGGGGATTAGAGAGAGGAATATAGACAGAGAGGGGGATTAGAGACAGAGGAAGATAGACAGAGGGGGATTAGAGACGAGGGGGATTAGAGACAGATGGGGATTAGAGACATATGGGATTAGAGACAGAGGAAGATAGACAGAGAGGGGGATTAGAGACAGAGGGGGGATTAGAGACAGAGGGGGGTTAAAGAGACAGAGAGGCGGATTAGAGACAGAGGGGGATAGAGACAGAGAGGGGGATTAGAGAGAGGAAGATAGACAGAGGGGGATTAGAGACAGATGGGGATTAGAGACATATGGGGATTAGAGACATATGGGGGGATTAGAGACATATGGGGGGATTAGAGACAGAGGGGGATTTGAGACAGAGAGGGGGACTAGAGACAGAGAGGGGGATTAGAGAGAGGAAGATAGACAGAGAGGGGGATTAGAAACAGAGAGGGGGATTAGAGAGAAGAAGATAGACAGAGAGGGGGATTAGAGACAGAGAGGGGGATTAGAGACAGAGAGGGGATTAGAGACAGAGAGCGGGATTAGACACAGAGAGGGGGATTAGAGACAGAGGGACGATAGAGACAGAGAGGGTGATTAGAAACAGAGGGGGGATTAGAGACAGAGAGGGGATTAGAGAGAGGAAGATAGACAGAGAGGGGTATTAGAGACAGAGAGGGGGATTAGAGGCAGAGAGGGGGATTAGAGACAGAGGGGGGGATTAGAGACAGAGAGGGGGATTAAAGAGAGGAAGATACACAGAGAGGGGGATTAGAGACAGAGGGATTAGAGACAGAGAGGGGGATTAGAGACAGAGAGAGGGATTAGAGAGAGGAAGATAGACAGAGGGGGATTAGAGACAGAGAGAGGATTTAGAGAGAGGAAGATAGACAGAGAGGGGGATTACAGACAGAGAGGGGGATTAGAGACAGAGAGGGGGATTAGAGACAGAGAGGGGGATTAGAGACAGAGAGGGGGATTAGAGACAGAGAGGGGGATTAGAGAGAGGAAGAGACAGAGAGGGGGATTAGAGACAGAGGAAGATAGAGAGAGGGGGATTAGAGACGAGGGGGATTAGAGACAGATGGGGATTAGAGACATATGGGATTAGAGACAGAGGAAGATAGACAGAGAGGGGGATTAGAGACAGAGGGGGATTAGAGACAGAGGGGGGTTAAAGAGACAGAGAGGCGGATTAGAGACAGAGGGGGATAGAGACAGAGAGGGGGATTAGAGAGAGAAGATAGACAGAGGGGGATTAGAGACAGATGGGGATTAGAGACATATGGGGATTAGAGACATATGGGGGGATTAGAGACATATGGGGGGATTAGAGACAGAGGGGGATTTGAGACAGAGAGGGGGACTAGAGACGAGGGGGATTAGAGACAAAGGGGGGATTAAAGACAGAGGGGGGGATTAGATACAGAGGAAGATAGACAGAGGGGGATTAGAGACAGATGGGGATTAGAGACAGAGGAAGATAGACAGAGAGGGGGATTAGAGACAGAGAGGGGGATTAGAGACAGAGGGGGGGATTAGAGACAGAGTAGGGGATTAGAGACAGAGAGGGGGATTAGAGACAGAGAGGGGGATTAGAGAGAGACCGGGATTAGAGACAGAGAGGGGGATTAGAGACAGATGGGGGATCAGAGACAGAGGAAGATAGACAGAGAGGGGGATTAGAGACAGAGAGGGGGATTATAGACAGATGGGGGATTAGAGAGAGGAAGATATACAGAGAGGGTCATTAGAGACAGAGAGGGGGATTAGAGACAGAGAGGGGGATTAGAGAGAGGAAGATAGACAGAGAGGGGGATTAGAGACAGAGAGGGGGATTAGACAGACAGGGATTAGAGACAGAGAGGGTGATTAGAGACAGAGAGGGTGATTAGAGACAGAGAGGGGGATTAGAGACAGAGAGGGGAATTAGAGACAGAGAGGGGAATTAGAGACAGAGAGGGGAATTAGAGACAGAGAGGGGAATTAGAGACAGAGGAAGATAGACAGAGAGGGGGATTAGAGAGAGACAGGGGGATTAGAGACAGAGAGGGGAATTAAGAGACAGAGAGGGGAATTAGAGACAGAGGAAGATAGACAGAGAGGGGAATTAGAGACAGAGGGGGGGATTAGAGACAGAGGGGGGGATTAGAGACAGAGGGGGGGGGTTAGAGACAGAGGGGGATAGAGACAGAGAGGGGGATTAGAGAGAGGAAGATAGACAGAGAGAGTGATTAGAGAAAGAGAGGGGGAATAGAGAGAGAGGAAGATAGACAGATGGGGATTAGAGACAGATGGGATTAGAGACAGAGGGGGGTATTAGAGACAGAGGGGGGGATTAGAGACGGAGAGGGGGACTAGAGACAAAGGGGGGATTAGAGACAAAGGTGGGATTAGAGACAGAGAGGGGGATTAGAGACAGAGAGGGGGATTAGAGAGAGGAAGATAGACAGAGAGGGGGATTAGAGAGGGGGATTAGAGACAGAGGGCGGGATTAGAGACAGAGGGGGGATTAGAGACAGAGGGGGATTAGAGACAGAGGGGGGATTAGAGAGAGAGGGGGGATTAGAGAGAGGAAGATAGACAGAGAGGGGGATTAGAGACAGAGAGGGGGATTAGAGAGAGAGGGGGATTAGAGAGAGGAAGATAGACAGAGAGGGGGATTAGAGACAGAGAGGGGGATTAGCGACAGAGAGGGGGATTAGAGAGAGAGAGGGGGATTAGAGAGAGGAAGATAGACAGAGAGGGGGATTAGAGACAGAGAGGGGGATTAGTGTCAGAGAGGGGGATTAGAGAGAGAGGGGTGATTAGAGAGAGGAATATAGACAGAGAGGGGGATTAGAGAGAGAGAGGGGGGATTAAAGACAGAGAGGGGGATTAGAGACAGAGAGGGGGACTAGAGACGAGGGGGACTAGAGACAAAGGGGGGATTAGAGACAAAGGGGGGATTAGAGACAGAGAGGGGGATTAGAGACAGATAGGGGGATTAGAGAGAGGAAGATAGACAGAGAGGGGGATTAGAGACAGAGGGGGGGATTAGAGAGAGAGGGGGATTAGAGACAGAGGGCGGGATTAGAGACAGAGGGGGGGATTAGAGAGAGAGAGGGGGGATTAGAGAGATGAAGATAGACAGAGAGGGGGATTAGAGACAGAGAGGAGGATTAGAGACAGAGAGGGGGGATTAGATACAGATACTGGTCTGAATGACATCCTGTCTGGCAGAGTGGAAACAGGTCTGTGTTATGAGGTCTGGTCTGACTCTTATCTGGGGAGCCACTGGTTAAGTGGCCCAGCTCCCTCCACCAGCTGGCTCTGTTTTCTGAGTGTGCTGTTGTTACATTTTACATTTTAGTCATTTAGAAGACGCTCTTATCCAGAGCGATTTACAGTTAGTGAGTGCATACATTTTCATACTGGCCCCCCGTGGGAATCGAACCCACAACCCTGGCGTTGCAAACGCCATGCTCTACCAACTGAGCTACACAGGACTGTTGAGTCTGGTCCAGTTTCCAGTGCCCTGTGTGTAGGTCGCCCCTGCCTCTACCTCTCAGGCTCCAGGCCCTCAAAGCCCCACTGTAATTAGTGACTCAGCATGGCTACGGCTGACTGGGCTCCTGCTGCTACTTACTGCTGGGACACCTGCTCTTAAAGACCTGCTCCTCACACACTCCACAGCCATCAGCCAGAGCTTATTTACATGGACAATACAGAGAGGGTCCTCCTTCTACCCAGGTACTCAAGAGTTAATGCCTGTCCACGTGTGCGTGGGTAGGTGTGTGTGTGTCACGGAATGTGGATTACTCCAAGTGTATCTGGGAGTAGCTAATTACTTGGCATCATAACTTGTTCCATTATACATCCCAGTGTGTGTGTGCTTGTGAGAGTGCCCTATTTAAACCTGTGCTGCCGTGCCATGTGGGCGTAACGCTGTATGACTCACTGTCTCCCCCCTGTGGCAGGCTCAAGCACGTATCTGTCAAAGTACAGACGCACCAGCCTCTCTCTCTCATCAGGACCCGGCAGGGCAAAGTTGACTATCTCATCAATGCGGTCATTGATGGCCCAGTCAAACTGCTCCGGCTGGTTACTAGCCAGCACCATCATGAACCTGGAGGAAGACGACACACCAGTGGGCTATTAGGGTTAGAATGCTGTGGTATTTGAGGAAGTTTGTACATCAGAATTTAGGGTGTTGGGCGTAGATAAGGTGAATTTAGAGTGTTGGGCGTAGATCAGGTGAATTTAGAGTGTTGGACGTATATATGGTGAATTTAGAGTGTTGGGCGTATATATGGTGAATTTAGAGTGTTGGGCGTATATATGGTGAATTTAGAGTGCGGGAGTCAATGAGGACTGACTTGTTGCTCTGCTCTCCAGTGCGGTACAGGAATGCGTTCAAAGTTGCTCTGAGCTCTTCACTGATCTTCTCCTGCAAACAAAAAAGACACAAACCTTGAATTTTATCATTGTTTTGGTTTTGCTATCATTTCAATACAGGAAATTACACAACCAGACCTGGGTTCAAATCCTATTTCAAATTTCTCAATTCCTTTCACATACATTCGAAGAAAGTATTCTGATATTTTATATTTGAAAAGACAAGTAGTTGAAAATTTTACTGTATTTGGAAATACGCTTGGAAAGTATTTGAAAATACTCGAATACACCGACTCAAATACACTCCCATGTATTTAACATTTTTACATTTACATTTTTAGTCATTTAGCAGACGCTCTTATCCAGAGCGACTTACAGTTAGTGCATACATTAAAAAAAATCATACCCCCTGTGGGAATCGAACCCACAACCCTGGCGTTGCAAACGCCATGCTCTATCAACTGAGCTACATCCCTGCCGGCCATTCCCTCCCCTAACCTGGACGACGCTGGGCCAATTGCGCGCCGCACCATGGGTCTCCCGGTCGCGGCCGGCTACGACAGAGCCTGGATTCGAACCAGGATCTCTAGTGGCACAGCTAGCACTGCGATGCAGTGCCTTAGACCACTGCGCCACTCGGGAGACGTAACCCAGATATTTGAAAATAGTATTTAAGATAAGTATTTGAAAATACTCTCAAATACAATTTTGCAGAGTATTCGTTTTTTAAAATACAAATAACCATTCAAATAACTCAAATAAAAGTTATTGTTTTGGCCTGTGTATTTGGAAATACTCAAATACACAGAAAAATGTATTTTAAATACCAGATACTCAAATACACATGTATTTGATACCAGGTCTGTACACAACACACTTACAGTAGATCTCTTGCGAAGGAATGCATCAGCTTCATCAACAAACAGCAGCAGGCTGTGTCAGACAGGAGACAGGATGGCATTAGCAGAGCTGCACTGGTCTTACATCGTTCTCTGTATATCGTTTCAAGTGCATGTCTGCATATGTGTCTAATGCAAGTTCAAATGTATATTATGTCAAGTTACGTAGATACTTACGTTATATGGTTACATCATGGTTACATTTTCATTAAGTTCTATCAATAGTATGATGGTACTGCAAGTGAGGGTAGCATACCCGCGGCGACTGGTGTTAGCCCAGTCAAAGACTTTGTGCATGGCGGTGACACCCTCACGGCCCATGGGCGCCACATCTCCACCCGTCATGATGGCATAGTCCATCCCAGAGTGCACTGCCAGCTTCTACTCAGAACACAGAGAGACAGTTACCAACATATACAGATACCAAGATAACACCACTTGTCAAAGTCAAGGTGATTCTGTAAGGGGCCTACCTTGGCGAAGAGGGTCTTGCCAGTACCTGGGGGGCCATACATGAGGATGTTCCTGTAGAGCCCCTTGTTCTGCCGCGTGTTCCTAGTTGCTATGGCAATGTCACGTACACGCTCTTCTAAGTTAGGCTGTGAGGAGTGGACGGAATAATTCATATCAGGGAGATCAACATTTTGGCTCAAAGCAGGCCTGCAAAAACAAATATTCCCTCTACACAAGATGTGTACACAGCATTCTCTATGAATGTCTCTTTAATACATGTGCTGGGTATAATATCTCCCAGGTTTAGTTGTGTTGAGACTCTATAAGGTATGGCTCGCTGGTGCTCAGGTGTGTGCTGAGTGTCGGTACTCACACTGAGCACTACTCCCTCCAGGGCATCTTGAGGTTTGCTTGTCAGGCGCTTTGACATCTATAAGAGAGGAAAAATAAGAAAATGCACCTCACCATCACTTCATAATACTTCAAAATAAGAGTGTTTAGCTAACTTAATTTAATTGCAATAAAAAACACAAAAAGCATCAGACACAAGACGTATAAAATGCACAGCAGGGCCTCTCTACCTTGATGGGGTGCTTGATCGCCTCCGCCACAGTGATGCGAGACGTCTCTCTGACCAATGAGGGCTTCCCGAGCCGGGCCTCAATGTAGCGCCCTGCCACAGCTGTGGCGTTCCGGGCAGAATATACACCCACAGCCAGCAGGGTCAGTCCTGCCACCTGGTGGTGTGACGGAACAAATACACTACATTTAGAGACGCTCCAAGAACAGCTTAGATCAGATATAAATAAACCTTTAACATATCAGGTACTTATTTAGGAGTCATTGGCAGTTCACATATTAATGAACATAAACAAGGAAGTAGAGTGGAAGGCAGGTCTCACCGTAGCTGTGACTTTATCCCAGTCTGACACAAAGGCCTGGAATCCTTCCCCAAACACAGCACCTGCAGTCCTGAAATCACAGAAATATACAAAGACAGTCAGGTTTCCAATATAGTATCTTTCTGTAAGGTCTGTAGTGTAATACACTATGTCTGTCTCACCGTATAGTCTCTAGTACAGTCTGTCTGTGCTCTGCTGCCTTCAAGCGGATCTGCTCGCGGATGATGTCTGCGTTTTCCCGTTCAACACGTGCATGTGCTTTAGACTCCGCCTCTACACGTAGCAGCTCATTCTTGTGCCTCAGCTGCATCTCGTGCTCGATTGTTGCTATGTGGAGAGGATACATCAGTGGATATAACATCAATATACCATAGCATTGTTAAATACTTGTTTCTGATTGGCTTGAAGGGCATTCTAGAGCGTGCATTATTTCCCTATAACGCACAGTATATCAGCATGGTAGAATTCAATGGCTAGTTCATTCTTACATGTTCTGTGTTTGAGCTGCTTTGGAAAGCTAAAGTCGAATTGAAAACATTAACATTATAGGCACTGATTAATTTTATTTTCATAATACTAAGCTAGGACTGATGTTTTGGTTAGCTAAACTAGCAAGTCTGTGTTTGGTTACAAGGCAACTACTGTAGCTATCTAGAAAACTTGCTAGCTACTTCAGCGGATGTTGAACACATTTCTGTGTTAAGTTATAGCCATGGTATGTATAAAAGGGAGTATACTCTGGTCTCTCTGCGTTCTCTGGAAAATAATGAAACTCCGTGGAAAGTTAGTTTCACGACGCGCCACGTTATTACATAAAATGCATAGCCCCTCGTTGATTATCCCTTAAACATTTTGTTATTGCCAGACCCCATATGGCTATAATGACCAGTGAAAATAGAAGCAGAACCATATTCCTGGAGGCTGTGTGACAGTATTATACGGGGTCAGTACCTTTCCTCATGGCCTCCTGTTTAAGCACAGAGTCCTCCTGTTTGCGAAGGTTGTCCTCATTCAGGGCTTGCTGAGGACGCAGAGGATAGGCCACACAGTCAGGTGGACACAGCATTTTCACTCTACTTCTTTCTATCCTAATTGGTACTGAGTAGATATTGCAGCTAATGGCATTTGGTCTTACCTGTTGCTTGAGTTGATCCTCATACCTCTGTCTGGCAAGTCTGTCTTGGAACTGTGCTCTCTGTGAAGGGATAAAAGGAGACGGTAACCATAGTAACACATGTTAGTCGCCATCTGGTGGACAGATATGCAACCCCTTGTTCCTCCGAATCTCTCATTGCAGCCTGTTTCAACAGAATTAACACTAATTGTGCAAACTATTTCAAGCTCTAAACTTACCGACACAATTCTACTCTCTACAAACTCAAAGATATCTTTACTACTACAGGGCAAATGCTTGCTTCTACGGTTTACCCATACGTCTGCATTATGATCCATGCTATGAGCCCATCATTGACCTCATACTCTACAGTACAATGAATACTACTGCACAACCACCCCCTATGCAGTACCACTAAACCCTTCCTCTGCTCTCCTCTCACCGATTGATGCTGCTTGGTTTCCTCGCCGACAGTTTTCCTCCTCTCCTCCCCTTGAATACGCAGCTGATCCCCCTTCAGTTGCTCCACTGCTGCCTCGTACTCCTGCCACCATCGAACACAGAGGAAACACAAATAGCATGATCAGATATTGGATTGATAGTATCATGTATTTGGTGTCCGACACATTACTCTGCATGTGCCTTGTTTAGTGCAACTGTACCTTGATTTTGGTCTGATGTTCCATCTGAACAGACTGCTCCTGCATGCGAGCCAGATCCAGGGCCTCTTTGGCATGACCTGAAATTAAGTCAAGGGAAAGGGACATTGATCTTCAAGAGACATACAGTTGAAGTCGGAAGTTTACATACACTTAGGTTGGAGTCATTAAAACTTGTTTTTCAACCATTCCACAAATTTCTTGTTAACAAACTATAGTTTTGGCAAGTCGGTTAGGACATCTACTTTGTGCATGACAAGTAAATTTTCCCAACAATTGTTTACAGACAGATTATTTCACTTATAATTAACTGTATCACAATTCCAGTGGGTCATAAGTTTACATACACTAAGTTGACTGTGCCTTTAAACAGCTTGGAAAATTCCAGAAAATGATGTATTGGCTTTAGAAGCTTATGATAGGCTAATTGACATCATTTGAGTCAATTGGAGGGGTACCTGTGGATGTCTTTCAAGGCCTACCTTCAAACTCAGTGCCTCTTTGCTTGACATCATGGGAAAATCATCAAAAGAAATCAGCCAAGACCTCAGAAAAAAAATTGTAGACCTCCACAAGTCTGGTTCATCCTTGGGAGCAATTTCCAAAAGCCTAAATGTACCACGTTCATCTGTACAAACAATAGTACACAAGTATTAACACCATGGGACCACGCAGCCGTCATACCGCTCAGGAAGGAGACGCGTTCTGTCTCCTAGAGATGAACGTACTTTGGTGCGAAAAGTGCAAATCAATCCCAGAACAACAGCAAAGGACCTTGTGAAGATGCTGGAGGAAACAGGTACAAAAGTATCTATATCCACAGTAAAACGAGTCCTATATCGACATAACCTGAAAGGCCGCTCAGCAAGGAAGAAGCCACTGCTCCAAAACCGCCATAAAAAAAGCCAGACTACGGTTTGCAACTGCACATGGGGACAAAGATCGTACTTTTTGGAGAAATGTCCTCTGGTCTGATGAAACAAAAATAGAACTGTTTGGCCATAATGACCATCGTTATGTTTGGAGGAAAAAGGGGGTGCTTGCAAGCCGAAGAACACCATCCCAACCGTGAAGCACGGGGGTGGCAGCATCATGCTGTGGGGGTGCTTTGCTGCAGGAGGGACTGGTGCACTTCAAAAAATAGATGGCATCATGAGGAAGGAAAATTATGTGGATATATTGAAGCAACATCTCAAGACATCAGTCAGGAAGTAAAAGCTTGGTCACAAATGGGTCTTCCAAATGGACAATGACCCCAAGCATACTTCCAAAGTTGTGGCAAAATGGCTTAAGGACAACAAAGTCAAGGTATTGGAGTGGCCATCACAAAGCCCTGACCTCAATCCTATAGAACATTTGTGGGCAGAAATGAAAAAGCGTGTGCGAGCAAGGAGGCCTACAAACCTGACTCAGTTACACCAGCTCTGTGAGGAGGAATGGGCCAAAATTCACCCAATATATTGTGGGAAGCTTGTGGAAGGCTACCCGAAACGTTTGACCCAAGTTTAACAATTTAAAGGCAATGCTACCAAATACTAATTGAGTGTATGTAAACTTCTGACCCACTGGGAATGTGATGAAAGAAATAAAAGCTGAAATAAATCACTCTCTACTATTATTCTGACATTTCACATTCTTAAAATAAAGTGGTGATCCTAACTGACCTAAGACAGGGAATTTATACTAGGATTAAATGTCAGGAATTGTGAAAGACTGAGTTTAAATGTATTTGGCTACGGTGTATGTAAACTTCTGACTTCAACTGTACATTTAATTTAATGACAGTAGGCTATATTCAAACCAATTAGAATTTAATTTAATGTTCTGAAAAATAATGTAATATGAAATATAAGGTTTTAAACCTGGTTTAATTAAGTTATACTAAAACTAGTAACTAAAGCTATCTGGCAAACTGAACTGTGTGAAGGAATAACATTTGCACCTTTCAACTTGAAGGCACTATGGATCAACTTCCAACATGAATGAAAATGTGCAGCACAACGTTCAATGTGATACATGTGATTCTCGTTTACTACAGTGTTATGTCCTACTGATAGCTGTCATGAAGAATAGCTAGCTAGATAACGTTAACTTTGATACCCGTGGAAACTAGCTATGAGATTATGCTATGTCAGGACACCGGCCGGTGTTGTATCAGCATCACTGCTGAGGCTGTAAAGCATGCTGCGGGTGCATCGCTCTTTCTGGAATGACTACAAATATGCTAGCTAGCTACTAGTTATACAGTCCTATAAAATCTAGTTATCATGCAAGACACTTACGAGACTTGTCGAGCTCCTTTGCCGCCTGGGCCGCTCGCTCCAGCCCGGTTGGATCAAAATTGCTCCATTTGTCCTTGGGTTTATCATCGCCGCCGCCAGCCGGTGGAGGGGGTGGCGGTGGAACCGGGAATTCCGGGGGCGCCTCGGGCTGCCCCTTATTCAGGCCGAACAGCCAGGACATGTTACGGTAAACAGAGAATAAGATGCTGACCCAGGCAGGTGGAGGTGGTCAGGCTTGGCGGTCTGTCCCTACACTTCCTCCACACGTGTGTCACGCTGCCGTCTTTGCGCAAGCGCAAGAGAGGACCAATTTTTTTCCTGAAAGACACTCGTGCTGATTGGTTGAGGAAAAAAATATTCCTCTCATTGGTTGTCCTTTGTTGAGGTCAAACATGTAGCCTTAAGTCTTATAATAACCACACTGGAAAGCCATTTGACACAATTAATTTGATAATTGCATCATATGCGGAGTTTTTTGTACTTCTGTCAAGAGAACGCATTTCAAATCAAATCAAATCAAATGTATTGGTCACATACACATGGTTAGCAGATGTTATTGCGAGTGTAGCGAAATGCTTGTGCTTCTAGTTCCGACAGTGCGGTAATATCTAGCGAGTAATATCTAACAGTTCCACAACACATATCTAATACACACAAATCTAAGTAAAGGAATGGAATAAGAATATATAAATGAGCAATGTCATTGTCAGAGCTGCATAGTCTAAGATGCAATAGATAGTATAGAATACAGTATATACATATGAGACCAGTAATGCAAGATATGTAAACATTATTAAAGTGGCATTATTAAAGTGACTAGTGTTCCATTTATTAAAGTGGCCAGTGATTTTCAAGTCTGTATGTAGGCAGCAGCGCCTCTGTGCTAGTGATGGCTGTTTAACAGTTGATGGCCTTGAGATAGAAGCTGTTTTTCCAGTCTCTCTGTCCCAGCTTTGATGCACCTGTACTGACCTCGCCTTCTGGATGATAGCGGGGTGAACAGGCATTGGCTCAGGTGGTAGTTGTCCTTGATTATCTTTTTGGCCTTCCTGTGACATCGGGTGCTGTAGGTGTCCTGGAGGGCAGGTAGTTTGCCCCCGGTGATGCGTTGTGCAGACCGCACCACCCTCTGGAGAGCCCTGCGGTTGTGGGCAGTGAAGTTGCTGTACCAGGCGGTGATACAGCCCGACAGGATGCTCTCAATTGTGCATCTGTAAAAGTTTGTGAGGGTTTTAGGTGACAGGCCAAATTTCTTCAGCCACCTGAGGTTGAAGAGACACTTTTGCGCCTTCTTCACCACACTGTCTGTGTGGGTGGACCATTTCAGTTTGTCAGTGATATGAATACCGAGGAACTTCAAACGTTCCACCTTCTCCACTGCTGTCCCGTCGATGTGGATATAGGGGTACTCCCTCTGCTGTTTCCTGAAGTCCACAATCATCTCCTTTGTTTTGTTGACGTTGAGAGGTTATTTTCCTGACACCACACTCCCAGAGCCCTCACCTCCTCCCTGTAAGCTGTCTCATCGTTGTTGGTAATCAAGCCTACTACTGTTGTGTCGTCTGCAAACTTGATGATTGAGTTGGAGGCGTGCATGGCTAGGCAGTCATGGGTGAACAGGGAGTACAGGAGGGGCCTGAGCACACACCCTTGTGGGGCCCCAGTGTTGAGGATCAGCGAAGTGGAGATGTTGTTTCCTACCTTCACCACCTGGGGGCGGCCCGTCAGGAAGTCCAGGACCCAATTGCACAGGGCAGGGTTGAGACCCAGGGCCTCAAGCTTGATGATGAGCTTGGAGGGACTATGGTGTTGAATGCTGAGCTATAGTCAATGAACAGCATTCTTAGATAGGTATTCCTCTTGTCCAGATGGGATAGGGCAGTGTGCAGTGTGATGGCGATTGCATCGTCTGTGGACCTATTGGGGCGGTATGCGAATAGAAGTGGGTCAAGGGTGACAGGTAAGGTGGAGGTGATATGATCCTTGACTAGTCTCTCAAAGCACTTCATGATGGCAGAAGTGAGTGCTACGGGGCAATAGTCATTTAGTTCAGTTACCTTTGCATTCTTGGGTACAGGAACAATGGTGGCCATTTTGAAGCATGTGGGGACAGTAGACTGGGATAGGGAGAGATTGATTGCATTTTTCATTCATTGCATTTTTCATAAGCTCACATTGAGTGCTGTTTAGATTTTTAAGTAATACATTGCAGTAGCATTTCAGGGAAACATGAATCTTTTAAAAACGTTCTCCTTGAACTAAATAATTTGGAACATTCTATGTAACATTACCACAATTACTTGGGACAGTAATGTAAAATGATCTTGCTTAATCTTTTAGTAGTCGATCTTGAAAACCCTAAATTGAGTCATCTCTCGAGGAGAAAGGGCATCATTTTTCATTGTAATATTTGTAACATTAGCAACAACATCATCAGAACACTGAATAGGTAAGCAAAATGTTTTATTTACTAGACAATCGTTTTACACATGTATTGACAGGAAAACAGGCAAACACACAATCACACATATGTACATAGAGACACAAGGCATTACAAACGAAGGTCAAGTATTTCCTCTGTAACACCCCCTCCCCCCTCCCCCACCAGTCAGTCAAACCTCGCCTATGAATACTATCATATTGAATGAGGTGTGGAGGGTGATTCCGTCAGCATCTATCCAGCAGCCATGATTCAGAGACGGAGTAGAATGGTGGCAGGGTAGCACTGTGTTGGTCGTATTGCTAGTAAGGAAACTGGGTAATTGGATGGGTGGGCCCCTTGCTGAGATCAGCAAAGAGGTGGTATGGAGTCCATTGCAATTGCCTATGGAGAAGGTGGCTAGATCACTGTAGCGTGACAATGTGTGAGAAGACACCAGAAGGCTCTTTGCCATTGCCTAACGCTCCACCGAATCCCTCCTGTTGCCTCACCCTGGCCAGCTTTGCAAGAGACAGGAATGACTTAGGCTCTGTGATGGCAAGGTCGCTCAGAACACGTCGATTCACCTCAACACTACTCTGTAAGGGGAGAGAAGAGGAGGGATGGAAGTGTAAATAAACATACACTTTGAACCGACACAAATCTTAGAAGATCCGAGGAAAGGATGAGAGGATCTGAGTAACAACAGTAAAGACTAAGGAGTGGGATGAGATGGTAGTGCAAAGGATTTTTACAGTTCAGTATATACAGTGAGGGAAAAAAGTATTTGATCCCCTGCTGATTTTGTACGTTTGCCCACTGACAAAGACATGATCAGTCTATACATTTTATGGTAGGTTTATTTGAACAGTGAGAGACAGAATAACAACAACAAAATCCAGAAAAACACATGTCAAAAATGTTATGAATTGATTTGCATTTTAATGAGGGAAATAAGTATTTGAACCCTCTGCAAAACATGACTTAGTACTTGCAAAACCCTTGTTGGCAATCACAGAGGTCAGACGTTTCTTGTAGTTGGCCACCAGGTTTGCACACATCTCAGGAGGGATTTTGTTCCACTCCTCTTTGCAGATCTTCTCCAAGTCATTAAGGTTTCGAGGCTGACATTTGGCAACTTGAACCTTCACCTCCCTCCACAGATTTTCTATGGGATTAAGGTCTGGAGACTGGCTAGGCCACTCCAGGACCTTAATGTGCTTCTTCTTGAGCCACTCCTTTGTTGCCTTGGCCGTGTGTTTTGGGTCATTGTCATGCTGGAATACCCATCCACGACCCATTTTCAATGCCCTGGCTGAGGGAAGGAGGTTCTCACCCAAGATTTGACGGTACATGGCCCCGTCCATCGTCCCTTTGATGCGGTGAAGTTGTCCTGTCCCCTCAGCAGAAAAACACCCCCAAAGCATAATGTTTCCACCTCCGTGTTTGACGGTGGGGATGGTGTTCTTGGGGTCATAGGCAGCATTCCTCCTCCTCCAAACACAGTGAGTTGAGTTGATTCCAAAGAGCTCGATTTTGGCCTCATCTGACCACAACACTTTCACCCAGTTCTCCTCTGAATCATTCAGATGTTCATTGGAAAACTTCAGACGGCCCTGTATATGTGCTTTCTTGAGCAGGGGGACCTTGCGTGCGCTGCAGGATTTCAGTCCTTCACGGCGTAGTGTGTTTTTTTTCTATTTTATTTTTTTTTTCTGGGGGATGGATCAGCTTAATATTGCAGATAGATTGTATCTTCTATCAATGTAATTGTCTGCATCACTTCCAATCCCCCATGTTTTTTTTATTTTTTATATATATATATATTCCCCTTTATTACTTTTCAACCCCACCATCCTTTCCCTACTTGGAGTAAATTAGTGAACAACAACGCCCAGGCCTCTACTTCCGGTCTATACTTACTATCTACACCTTATGGACAGAGTTAATTTTACAATAATTCTATATCTATATCTATATATATATATATATCTATATATCTATATATATATATATATATTTATTTATTTTTTTGCTCCTGAACTTCTTCTACTCTCCACCTCTCCGATCATTTTCATGATGTCCATCCGGTTTGCTTCTAAATGCCATATCTTTCTAACTGTGCTCTTTCCCAAAAGCTCCCAACATACAACCTATATACTTATTATGGACACAGTATGCTTACATTATTAGCTATCTTTGTTATTATTTGTTGTTATTTGTTATTAGTCCCATCCTTCAACTCTATTCAATACCTCCCATCTATCTCTTAACACCATCCATATAGGATTTCTATTTGCCATATATATTTCAACCATACTGTGATGTTTTACAAAAAGTTCTGAACCTTTCTATTCTCATTGCTTCTACAGATTGTGAATTAAAAATAAACATTTTTGCTAAAAGTATTATTATATTATTGATTGATTGACTATGACTTTTCAGATCACCCAGTAATGCTATCTGCAAGGTTAGTTCCAGGTAAATATTGCAATCCTTTAGCCATTCCTGGACCTGTGTCCAAAAACAAGCTACAAATGGACAGAACCAAAACAAATGATCTAATGATTCTATCTCTTCACAGCAAAATCTGCAGAGCTGGGAAGATTGTATCCCCCATATAAATAACATTCTATTGGTAGCAAGAATTTTATATAATAATTTAAATTGAAAGATTCTAATTTTTGAATCCGGTGTCGTTTTGCGTAGTGTGTTACCAATTGTTTTCTTGGTGACTATGGTCCCAGCTGCCTTGAGATCATTGACAAGATCCTCCCGTGTAGTTTTGGGCTGATTCCTCACCGTTCTGATGATCATTGCAACTCCACGAGGTGAGATCTTGCATGGAGCCCCAGGCCGAGGGAGATTGACAGGTCTTTTGTGTTTCTTCCATTTGCGAATAATCGCACCAACTGTTGTCACCTTCTCAACAAGCTGCTTGGCGATGGTCTTGTAGCCCATTCCAGCCTTGTGTAGGTCTACAATCTTGTCCCTGACATCCTTGGAGAGCTCTTTGGTCTTGGCCATGGTGGAGAGTTTGGAATCTGATTGATTGATTGCTTCTGTGGACAGGTGTCTTTTATACAGGTAACAAGCTGAGATTAGGAGCACTCCCTTTAAGAGTGTGCTCCTAATCTCAGCTCGTTACCTGTATAAAAGACACCTGGGAGCCAGAAATCTTTCTGATTGAGAGGGGGTCAAATACTTATTTCCCTCATTAAAATGCAAATCAATTTATAACATTTTTGACATGCGTTTTTCTGGATTCTTTTGTTGTTATTCTGTCTCTCACTGTTCAAATAAACCTACCATTAAAATTATAGACTGATCATTTCTTTGTCAGTGGGCAAACGTACAAAATCAGCAGGGGATCAAATACTTTTTTCCCTCACTGTACAATCAAGTGGCAACATTCACTTTGTACCGTTCATCCCTATTTGTTATTAATATTTCACATTTTCAGTTTTTTTTTTTCTTTCTGTTCTATGATAAGTGTCTGCTGTGCTCTGATTACATGTGGTTGTGAGCTGGAGCAATGTTGTAAATCAAACCTTGGGAACAAAAATGCCTTACAGAGGAGCTGTACTGAATCATCACAAGCTGGAACCGAGAGATAGTGTCGTAACTAGGTTAAGACATACTGTAGGCAAGGGTTCCCCAACTGGTAGCCCGTGGGAGATTTTATTTGTTCCCCCAATTTCTGGGCAAAATTTTTTTATTTTTGTATTTTTTTTAGTTGGACATGAGACTGTAAAAACACCAGCAAATCAGCTCCAAGTGACTTACATTTTAAAAATCTGTTTAAAGTATTCCCACGCATACACTACACTACATGAGATACATGTATGTGGACACCCCTTCAAATTAGTGGATTCTGCTATTTCAGCCACACTCGTTGCTGACAGGTGTATAAAATCGAGTACACCGCCATGCAATCTCCATAGACAAACATTGGTAGTAGAATGAAGAGCTCAGTGACTTTCAACGTGGCACAAATTGGGATGAATTGGAACGTCGACTGCGAGCCAGGCCTAATCGCCCAGCCTCCGTGCCTGACCTCACTAATGCTCTTGTGGCTGAATGGAAGCAAGTCCCAGCAGCAATGTTCCAACATCTAGTGGAAAGCCTTCCCAGAAGAGTGGAGACTGTTATAGCAGCAAAGGGTGTACCAACTCCATATGAATGCCCATGATTTTGGAATGAGATCGTCAATGAGCCGGTGTCCACATACTTTTGGCCATGTAGTGTATATGTGATCATATACAAACGTAAGCAAGGTTTGAAATTATTATGTTTTAGTCAAATATTATATCTGTTTGGGCTTCTTGTGGACAATTTGCAGTCTACAAATTATTTGTAATTATGTTCTGGCCCCCTGACCATCCGCTCCAGAAAAAAATCGGCCCGCGGCTGAATCTAGTTGATGATCCCTACTGTAGGCCTACTGTACTGACCTTCACCAGGTTGTGCATGAGGGTGGGGTACTTCATGCCGTGCTCCCGTGATGCTGCCGCGATGCATGAGATCCATTGCTGGTGAAAAGCATTGTTTTAGGATCTCACTCACAATAGCACACATCTACATGTAGCTGATTTATCATAAGCACATGATAATGAGAGAGGAGAGATCTTGATGACATGTAAGGGTGCACATATAGATCCAGGGTATAGCATAGCTAGAATATCTAATTAGATGTATCAATGACATGGCTATAATTCTGATCATGCTCTTACCGTACGGATGTTACGTTGTTTGATTTTGTGAGCCTTGGTGGCATATACAAAGGCCCTTCGTACTGCCCGTACCTCTTTCTACCTCTGAAATGCTGATGGATACAGAGATAGGGGAAGAGAAATACAGATGATAGGAAAGGGCAAAAACGGTGACAACACACTACAAGGGTATCAGGGTTGTTTGGGGTCAAGTTCATTTGAAATGACCATACAGTAAGTGAATTGAAATTCATTAAACCATATTGCACAATTTTTATGAATCCCCTGAATTTACAGTATTGAAATAGAATTGAACCCAAATGGAAAGGTACATTAGTTTTTAGTTCATTAACGTTAATTGGCTGATGATGACCTCTGAAGATCCTGAGTGGCGCAGTGGTCTAAGGCACTGCATCGCAGTGCTAACTGTGCCACTAGATCCTGGTTCGAATCCAGGCTCTGTCGCAGCCGGCCGCGACCGGGAGACTCATGGGCGGCGCACAATTGGCCCAGTGTCGTCCAGGGTAGGGGAGGGAATGGCCGGCAGGGATGTAGCTCAGTTGATAGAGCATGGCGTTTGCAACGCCAGGGTTGTGGGTTCGATTCCCACGGGGGGCCGGTATAAAAAAAATATGTAAGTCGCTCTGGATAAGAGCGTCTGCTAAATTACTAAAATGTAAAAATGAAGATGCGGAAGGCCGCCATAGGCGGATTGGGACGCAACCCCCATGCAAAACATTCCTCTCTACCTTTTCCTTAAACTGATCTATTTTGATGGGGATTTTTGTATTATCTTACTTATATTGACAATAGACTAGTTTTTTTTTACCACCTACGTTAGCTAGCTAGCCAGCTAACTCTGCAAGAGGTAGTCCCGTGTAGCTCAGTTGGTAGAGTACGGCGCTTGCAACGCCAGGGTTGTGGGTTCGTTTCCCACGGGGGGCCAGTATGAAAATGTATGCACTCACTAACTGTAAGTCGCTCTGGATAAGAGCGTCTGCTAAATGACTAAAATGTAAATGTGAGTATGCCTACGTGTAGCTAAAATTGGCACAGTCCTCTCTTTGGAATGAGACTTGCTAGCCCTGAACTGAGTACCAGCCGGTTATTTGGTAAACTAGCCAAATGCTTCGTCTGTAACTAGTTAGGTAGCCATTTTAGCAAGCTTCATAACTAACTATAACGTTAATTGATGAGTTACCTGCAGTGTGAAACTGTCACTACGGTGAGTAAATGTTGCATGCAAAGTAAATTCTGTAATGTCAATTAAATAGAATAGCTAACAGAGCTAGCTAAATGGCTGTCAGTGGCTACAGCGCTAACTTACCCGTGCATTACTGATAACTTCTTGAACCTTCCAATATCTATCAGGCCCACGATTGCGGATCCAATAAGATAAAGTCAAAAACACCATCTTTCTTTCTTAACGATTTTGCTACAATCCTGTCGTTTTTTCCTTTGTCAACCTTACTCGATTAGATTATTTTTATAATCCACCACAGGAGACGACTGCTGCTGTGTGTTGTTGATCTCAAAGAGCATCCGGCGAAAGCTTCACTCACTACGCACGCGCGTAGTGGTCCCACATTTATTTGAGCAAAACATAAAGTAAAACTGTTAGTTTACTAACAACTATTTTGCATCAACTGTACACGTGGAATATCGTGTGTATAGTATGTGCATGTACATAATTGATTTAAACAGAGACAATCATTTGTGAAATCTATGTATCCGAAGAAGGTTTAAAATGGAGATAGCCTCTTTGTACCGAGCGTTGCGCAAATGATCTAATCTGCGAATCAATCATATGTGACAATATTCAATAAAATATAATTTTTGCTAATCGGCATAGTTTGGTAACACCAAAGACGTTTAACATTGATCTCAGGTCAGTTTCTATTAAAGGAAATACCGCAGTGCATTCAGGGATAGCAGATACCAGAGAAAGGTCAGAGAAACGTCAGATTGCGAAAATGTCGGTCGTTTGTCTATCGTCTTTGGGTCGCTATAGCACTGTGGCATTCCGTTCTTCCAGTGGAATGGTGGTAAGGTTGTGTTAATTAAGACTGTCCATTTTAACGATTGCCCAATAAATGAATGCGGTTTGTTGATCGTTTCGAACGACGTGCGCTTGTCAGCTAGCTAACTTCGCTGCTACTCATTCATATCCATAGACACTAACTGCTTTAGCAAAGATTTGTATAACTAACCCAAGATAGACCAGAGCCTGTCGTTTCCAATAGGAGCAAATTAATCATAGTGGGCAGAACAATCTAGGTTGTTTCTAGAACCGTAATGTTACGGCAAATGAGAATCGATTCACGTTTAGATGGAGTATTTTGATGTTTTGGCTTCTTTTTTTGTGCATTTTATATGGCGGTTGGCAACCAACTTTAAGGTGCATTACTGCCACAAACTGGACTGGCGTGTGGACCAGAGACAGAGAATCAAGGGAAGGTCTAAATCCTACCCATTATTCTCTAAGGAAACAAAATGCATAATTAAATACTACATCCCCTGAAGATTTCCCCAGCAGTTAACTTAATATTGGCTCCTCAACCCAATTACTCCTTAAATCGAATAACAATCTCTCTCTTTCCATCCCATATTGCTGGCACTGAAATATAAAGTGTTCCACTGTCTCTATCTCCTCCTGACAATGATCACACTTCCCAGTCGGATGTTTTTCAATGTACTATTGAGCCTTGTGATTACACTTTCCTCCCTTCTCACCTTGACCTGAGGATGTATCTGCCCCCAACTTTTCCTGGATCTTATACAGTTGTTTTCCCTTTCCCTCCCTGTTCCACAACTCTTGCCACTTGTTTTTAACCACTTTTTTATCAACCCCTTGGCTTCTGCTTTACTGATTGACAATTCCATCTCAACATTAGGATGTTTAAGAGCCTGCTTGGCGATAACATCCACCTCCTCATTCCCATCTACACCCACATAAGATGGTACCCAGAGGGGTATTTGATGTTCCAATCTGTCTCATCCTAGACAAGCACGGCAAAACCTCATATGATACATCCTGTCTGCTCCGAGACAGAAATTAATTTAAGCTCATCAGTGCTGCACAGGAGTCAGAGCAGATGACTACTCTGTCTGGCCTCACCTCCCCCACCCACCCTGCAGCCAATAGTATGGCCAACAACACCATTGTGTAAACAGATAAATAATCCATTGCTCTTTTTGTCACTGCCACCGTAAACTCAGGAACACTAAAAGCTGCACCTGTCCTCCCTAGTTACTAATATTAGTTGTCAATGCTTTTACATTTTAGTCATTTAGCAGACACTCTTATCCAGAGCGACTTACAGTTAGTGAGTGCATACATTTTCATACTGGCCCCCCGTGGGAAACGAACCCACAACCCTGCCGTTGCAAGCGCCATGCTCTACCAACTGAGCTACACGGGGCTGTCACTTGAGGATGTAGCTAGCTACCTTTCATCAGTGTGAGTAAGTTTGCTAGCTGTGTATCTGTGCACGTTAGCTAGTAGTAGTTAGATATCCATTACATTACCTAGCTAGTAAAGTAAACAATCGAGTAAAAAAAAAAAAAGACGTATCGTCACATACACTGGATAGTAAATAATAATAATAATAATATGCCATTTAGCAGACACTTTTATCCAAAGCGACTTACAGTCATAGGTTCAGTGAAATGTGTTAGAATGTTGTTTGATCTTGATTCATCTGTTGCTTGTCAATACTTCATATAGTGTCTATTGGAGATAGAGGTATTGTTCACAAGTTTAAAATTCAGTAAATATGGGCAGAATAAGTTGGATAAGTAGTTTAAGGTTATGTGCTTTTTTAACACTTGATGTAATGTAGTTATGTGACCTGTAGGGGGACCGGTATAAGAATGCCACAAAATACACTACATTGCCAACAGTATGTGGACACCTGCTGGTCGAACATCTCATTCCAAAATCATGGGCATTTATATGGAGTTGGTCCCCCCCCTTTGCTGCTATAACAGCCTCCACTCTTCTGGGAAGGCTTTCCACTAGATGTTGGAACATTGTTGCGGGGACTTGCTTCCATTCAGCCACAAGCATTAGTGAGGTCAGGCACTGATGTTGGGCGATTAGGCCTGGCTCGCAAACAGCGTTCCAATTCATCCCAAAGGTGTTAGATGGAGTTGAGGTCAGGGCTCTGTGCAGGCCAGTCAAGTTCTTCCACACCGATCTCGACAAACCATTTCTGTATGGAACTAAGGGGCCTAGCCCAAACCATGAAAAACAGCCCCAGAACATTATTCCTCCTCCACCAAACTTTACAGTTGGTACTATGCATTCGGGAAGGTAGCGTTCTCCTGGCATCCGCCAAACCCAGATTCATCTGTCGGACTGCCAGATGGTGAAGCATGATCCATCACTCCAGAGAATGCGTTTCCACTGCTCCAATGTGAAATGGCTGCAAGCTTTACACCACTCCAGCCGACGCTTGGCATTGCGCATGGTGATATTAGGCTTGTGTGCAGCTGCTTGGCCATGGAAACTCATTTCATGACGCTCCCGACGAACAGTTCTTGTGCTGACGTTTCTTCCAGAGGCAGTTTGGAACTAAGTAGTGAGTGTTGCAACTGAGGACAGACGATTTTTACGTGCTTCAGCACTCGGCGGTCCCGTTTTGTGAGCTTGTGTGGCATTCCACTTTGAGGCTGAGCCGTTGTTGCTCCTAGACGTTTCCACTTCACAATAACCACACTTACAGTTGACCGGGGCAGCTCTAGCAGGGCAGAAATTTGACAAACTGACTTGTTGGAAAGGTGCCATCCTATGACGGTGCCACATTGAAAGTCACTGACATCTTCAGTATGGGCCATTCTACTGCCAATGTTTATAAACCTGTCAGTAACGTGTGTGGCTTAAATGGCCAAATCCACTAATTTGAAGGGGTGTCCACATACTTTTGTGTGTCTGAATGGGGTTACAGACCTTGCTCCACCAGGTATATTTCCTCTGATCTAGGATCAGCTTATCCTTCCCCATATCTAGCGGGGAATTCTCAACTCCACGATATGTACATCACATCTCAATGGAGTTGAGTTTAGGCATAGTAGTGTACCTCCGACTACATCGAGTCAGTGGTAGTTGATAATTGTAAAAATATCCGTTCTTTAATGCACACCACATTGTACATATGTTTGTGCTGTGTAAAGGCGTTATTTTCTTTGGGTGCTGCAATCTGTGTGACCTCTGTCAAATTGCACCACGTAATCGACTTCAAACATGCACTACCACTCGATACTTCTATAAATGTCAATTATTTAATGCTTACTGTGTACCTGTGCTTGTCCTGATTTGTTATAGATTTGTCAGTGGGAGTTGGAATCCATAGTTTTTTATAAAACCTTGCACTCTGTATTCCCTGCCAAAACGTAAAAAATCTGCCGTGCTATGACAGAGCTGCTCCTTCTCCATCAACAAACAACGGCTCCCTTGGCGAAGGTCGCAGTTTGCTGCACGCACAAAACAAATATTAGACTACAGGGATCTTGATCCATGACTCAGGAGGGGATTGATTGTTTCTGCTGTAACCAAGAAGCTTGATCTTGCAAGCTAGACATTTAGTGAAACATTTGCAAACCAAATGTATAGCTGGAGCGAATTTATTTGTCTTAGTTCAACTTCAAATTTGATTTGCCACATACGCCGAATACAACAGGTGTAGACATTACAGTGAAATGCTTACTTACAAGCCCTTAACCAACAATGCAGTTTTTAAGAAAAAAAGAAAGTGTTAAGTAAAAAATAGCAAATAATTAAAGAGCAGCAGTAAAATAAAATAACAGTAGGGAAGCTATATACAGGGGGTGCCGGTACAGAATGTGCAGGGCACCAGTTAATTGAGGTAATATGTACATGTGCGTAGAGTTAAAGTGACAATGCATAAATAATAAACAGAGTAGCAGCAGCGTAAATGAGGGGGATGGGGTGGCAATGCAAATATTCCGGGTAGCCATGATTAGCTGTTCAGGAGTCTTATGGCTTGGGGGTAGAAGCTGTTAAGAAGCCTTTTGGACCCAGACTTGGCGCTGCGGTACCGCTTGCCGTGCGGTAGCAGAGAGAACAGTCTATGTCTAGGGTGGCTGGAGTCTTTTGATACTTTTTTGGGCTTATAGTTATAAGATATTTAGCTTGCAAACATTAGTAGTGAACTTCAAGAGTAACTTGATCACCTCTCTTGCACTGCACGAGTGGATTGTCATGAAGCCAAAAAAAAATACTAAATGGTATTGAAAAACATACCGTGGGTATTTCATAATACCCCAGTATACGTTATATACCAGGGATCATCAACTTGATTCAGCCACGGGCTGAATATATATATTTTTCTTTAGCGTATGGTCAGGGTGCCGGAACATAATTGACCGCAAAAAGCCCAAACAGATATAATATTTGACTAAAACATAATAATTTCAAACCTTGCTTACATTTGTATATGATCAAACACTGAGTATACAAAACATTAAGAACACTTTCCATTACGTAGACTGACCAGGTGAAAGCTATGATCCCTTATTGATGTCACTTGTCAGATCCACTTCAATCAGTGTAGATGAAGGGGAGGAGACAGGTTAAAGAAGGATTTTGTTGAGCGTGAAAAACCCAGCAGCGTTGCAGTTCTTGACACAAACCGGTGCATCTGGCACCTACTACTATACCCAGTTCAAAGGCACTTACATTTTTTGTCTTGCCCATTCATGCTCTGAATGGCACACACACAATCCATGTCTCAAGGCTTAAAAATCCTTCTTGAATCTGTTTCCTCCCCTTCATCTACACTGATTTTAAGTGGTTTAACAAGTGACATCAATAAGGGATTATAGCTTTCACCTGTTCAGTCTGTCATGGAAAGAGCAGGTGTTCTTAATGTTTTGTATGCTTAGTATATACACTCAACACTGCCAATAAAATTATTATACGAGGAACATTGGGTCGTTATTCATGAAGAACTTGTTCTATCCCACAGCTTGTAATGTGGTTTGTTATGACAGACAGGCTAAACAGTCCTCATTCTCTCTCCTCCTCCTCTACTGTCAGGCGGTTCGGTACGCCCAGACAGCGGCGGCCACAGTACCACAGCCCAGAGTCAAGAAGTTCCAGGTGTACCGCTGGGACCCAGACACAGTGGGGGACAAGCCCCGCATGCAGACCTTTGAGATTGATCTCAACACGTGAGTACAGCCCGCCTTATCAGCTGAACACTTCCATTAGGTTATTGGAACAGGGACTTTGTAATTTATCGAATGTTATCACAGTGTCAGATCTTTTTAGTACAGACCTCCCCTTGTGTATTATGATGATGATGATGATGATGATGATGGAGGAATACCCCTCCTATAGACTAGACTGACTGTCCTGGACAGTAGTATGTTCTGTAGGTGTTACTCCTCTTTTCATTTAGGAGTTCACGACTTGAGTTACAGACAGCCAGGACAGACCTCTCAAGGCGGCCAATTATTTCTCTCAAGATACAGTCCTCATGTAGTTCTCTGTAAAAGAGGAGCATGTTGCAATGGTGTTTAGGGCATTAATTATTAACTCAAGTGACGACACTGTTCCTGATTGCTTAGTCACTTTTACCCCTACCTACATGTACATATTACATCAACTACCTCGTACCCCTGCACATTGACTCGGTACCGGTACTCCTTGAATATAGCCTCGTTATTTTGTGTTACTATTTCCTTATTTATGTATTTCTTAACTTTTTTACACTGCATTGTTGGGAAAGGGCTCGTAAGTAAGCATTTCACTGTAAAGTCTACACCTGTTGTATTCGGCGCATGTCACAAATAAAATTGGATTTGTTCGAGAGGGAATCATCAGCACCCTTCATATGAAATTGAGGATAACCCTGATACTCTGGACAGGTTCCCAGTCCTCTTCCTGTTCTTTCTCCATCTGTCCAATCCTGTTGGCTCACCTCTGGCAATGAGGCATTGTGACAAAAAAACCTTTTGGGTACTATCACAGCATGGATATGTATAGTATACTGAACAAAAATATAAACGCAACATGTACAGTACCAGTCAAAAGTTTGGACACACCTACTCATTCAAGGGTTTTTCTTTATTTTTACTATTTTCTACATTGTAGAATAATAGTGAAGACATCAAAACTATGAAATAATACATATGGAATCATGTAGTAACCAAAAGAAATGTTAAACAAATCAAAATATATTTTATATTTGAGATTCTTCAAAGTAGCCACCCTTTGCCTTGATGACAGATTTTCACACTCTCAACCAGCTTCATGAGGTAGTCACCTGGACTGCATTTCAATGAACAGGTGTGCCTTGTTAAAAGTAAATTTGTGGAATGTCTTTCCTTCATAATGCATTTGAGCCAATCAGTTGTGTTGTGACAAGGTAGGGTTGGTATACAGAAGATAGTATTTTACCAAATAGCTATAACTATGAAAGAACATATATGGAATCATATAGTAACCAAAAAAGTGTTTAACAAATCAAAATAAATATATTTAGATTCTTCAAAGTAGCCTTGATGACAGCTTTGCACACTCTTGGCATTCTCTCAGCCAGCTTCACCTTGAATGCTTTTCCAACAGTCTTGAAGGAGTTCCCAGATATGCTGAGCACTTGTTGGCTGCTTTTCCTTCACTCTGCAGTCAAACTCATCCCAAACCATCTCAATTGGGTTGAGGTCGGGTGATTGTGGAGGCCAGGTCATCTGATGCAGCACTCCATCACTCTCCTTCTTGGTCAAATAGCCCTTACACAGCCTGTAGGTGTGTTTTGGGTCGTTGTCCTGTTGAAAAACAAATGCTAGTCCCACTAAGCGCAAACCAGATGGGATGGCGTATCGCTGCAGCATGCTGTGGTAGCCATGCTGGTTAAGTGTGCCTTGAATTCTAAATAAATCACTGACAGTTTTACCAGCAAAGCACCATCACACCTCCTCCTCCTCCATGCGTCACGGTGGGAACCACACATGCGGAGATAATCCGTTCACCTACTCTGCGTCTCACAAAGACACAGCGGTTGGAACCAAAAATCTCAAATTTGGACTCATCAGACCAAAGGACAGATTTCCACCGGTCTAATGTCCATTGATTAGTGTTTTTTGGCTCAAGCAAGTCTCTTCTTCTTATTGGTGTCCTTTAGTAGTGGTTTCTTTGCAGCAATTAGACCATGAAGGCCTGATTCACGCAGTCTCCTCTGAACAGTTGATGTTGATGTGTCTGTTACTTGAATTCTGTGAAGCATTTATTTGGGCTGCAATTTCTGAGGCTGGTAACTCTAATGAACTTATCCTCTGCAGCAGAGGTAACTCTGGGTCTTCCGTTCCTGTGGCAGTCCTCATGAGAGCCAGTTTCATCATAGCGCTTGATGGTTTTTGCGACTGCACTTGAAGAAACTTTCCAAGTTCTTGAAATTTTCCTGATTGACTGACCTTCATGTCTTAAAGTAATGATGGACTGTAGTTTCTCTTTGCTTATTTGAGCTGTTCTTGCCATAATATGGACTTGGTCTTTTACGAAGTAGGGCTATCTTCTGTATACCACCTCTACCTTGTCACAACACAACTGATTTGCTCAAACTCATTAAGAAGGAAAGAAATTCCACAAATTAACTTTTTAAGAAGGCACACCTGTTAATTGAAATGCATTCCAGGTGACTACCTCATGAAGCTGGTTGAGAGAATGCCAAGAGTGTGCAAAGCTGTCATCATGGCAAAGGGTGGCTATTTGAAGAATCTCAAAAATAAAATATATTTTGATTTGTTGAACACTTTTTTGGTTACTACATGATTCCATATGTGTTATTTAATAGTGTTGATGTCTTTACTATTGTTCTACAATTTAAAAAATAATAAAAATAAAGAAAAACCCTTGAATGAGTAGGTGTCCAAACTTTTGACTGGTACTGTAAAGTGTTGGTCCCCTGTTTCATAAGCTGAAATAAAAGATCCAAGAAATTGTCCACACGTACCAAAAGCTTATTTCTCTCAAATTTTGAGCACAAATGTCTTTACATCCCTGTTAGTGAGCATTTCTCCTTTGCCAAGATAATCCATCCACCTGACAGGTGTGGCATATCAAGATACTGATTAAACAGCATGATCATTACACAGGTGCACCGTGTGCTGGGGACAATTAAAAAGGCACTTTAAAATGTGCAGTTTTGTCACACAACACAATACCACAGATGTCTGAAGTTTTGAGGGAGCGTGCAATTGGCATGCTGACTGCAGGAATGTCCACCAGAGCTGTTGCCAGAGAATTGAATGTTTGTTTCTCTACCATATGCCGCCTTTAGAGAATTTAGCAGTACGTCCAACCGGCCTCACAACCGCAGACCACGTAAAACCACGCCAGCCCAGGACCTCCACATCCGGCTTCTTCACCTGTGGGATCGTCTGAGGGGGTGCTGAGGCCTATTTCTGTCTGTAATAAATCCCTTTTGTGGGAAAAAAACGCATTCTGATTGGCTGGGCCTGGCTCCCCAGTGGATGGGTCTGGCTCCCAAGTGGGTGGGCATAGTTGTTCCCCTGCCCAGTCAACTGAAATCCATAGATTAGGGCCTAATGAATTTATTTCAATTGACTGATTTCCTTATATGAACTAACTCTGTAAAATCTTTGAAATTGTTGCGTTTTATATTTTTGTTCAGTATATGTGTCTCCTGTTGTCATACATCTTCAGTGTACAGATGTGGTTCTTAAAAAACAATAAGTGGACTGTCTGCTTCCCTCCTTTCCACAGCTGTGGCCCCATGGTATTGGACGCCCTCATCAAGATAAAGAATGAGATGGACGGCACTCTGACCTTCCGTCGCTCCTGCAGAGAGGGTCAGTGTGGGAAGGGAAGTGGGGTTAGTTTGTGGATACTGATGAATAGATGAAATGGTTGGAATGATTCTAGAGGTGAATCCCTAGATGTTCTTTGAGGAGTGAGAGAAGAACTGGGATTAGTGTTCTTAAATGTTGGTTTACTGTGTTTTTGTTACGTTAGGAATTTAGATAGCGGGAAGGTTGGAAAGTGTGTCCAGGATGGAATTATCTTAGAACAGGTTGTCCAGGGGTGATACCAGAGCAGCTTAGTTTATTCTAGTGACTGACTATCCTCCGATGGATATGCCCCAGTCAAGGAAAAATAACATGTATCCGTTCCTTTTACAACTTCATATGTGAGTAATGCAGGGTTTGTATGCGTGTATCTGTGTGTTTGCTATGGTGCAGGTATCTGTGGATCCTGTGCAATGAACATCAATGGAGGCAACACACTAGCCTGTCTGAACAAGATTGACACCAACACCAGCAAGGCTACCAAGATCTACCCTCTGCCACACATGTACGTGGTCAAAGATCTGGTCCCTGTGAGTATAATCACATTCCATACAAGCTCGTCAACAAACTGGCTATATTCTTTTGTCCACCATAGATTTCAATTGTCAATCCCACATTAAAATTGGAGTGAGTTTGTGATGGAGTTATGTTTTGGTTGTAGGACATGAGTAATTTCTATGCTCAATACAAGTCGATTGAGCCCTACCTGAAGAAGAAGGATGAGACAAATGAGGGAAAGGAACAGTACCATCAGACTGTGGAGGACAGAAAAAAACTGGTACACCCGAATTACTTCTGGTTCATTGACAATGAGCAGAATTTAGATGGTTGAACAGAGTGCTGCAACTGTGTCCATTTTGTGAAAATGTCTGTGTTCTCCTTCTTACTGTCCTGTCTCTCCCTGTCAGGACGGGCTGTATGAATGTATCCTGTGTGCGTGCTGCAGCACCAGCTGCCCCAGCTACTGGTGGAATGGAGACAAGTACTTGGGACCTGCTGTTCTTATGCAGGCCTGTGCTTTTGTGTATTCTAGTTTAGACTAGTCTGAGTGGGAACTTTTGATTAGAGTTGTTGTATTTTGATCAACGGGACACTGATGAGTGAATGTGCGTAGTGCACCTTGGACTGTTTGAGCTCACGTCTGTCATTCTCCAGGCCTACCGTTGGATGATCGACTCGCGAGACGAGTTCACAGAGGAGCGTCTGTCCAAGCTACAGGATCCTTTCTCCCTATACCGCTGTCACACCATCATGAACTGCACTAAGACCTGCCCCAAGGTAACCTCAGTCTAATAAACAACATTACTCCACCCTTCTAAGGGTAAACTGTAAGCTTCACTGCTCACTAGCACTCTCTTCTACTTTCTCATTGTAGTCAAATTAATCACCGCTCTCTCCTACTCGAACAGGGCCTGAACCCAGGGAAGGCGATTGCAGAGATTAAGAAGATGATGGCCACTTACAAGGAGAATAAATCAGCTGTTGCTTGAACCCCGGCCCGCCCTTTTAATTATACTACAATTAAGATGCCCTACCAGTGACGTCTGCTGGGCATGTGAACTTCAACAGCTCCACACTCCAGCACTACTGACTGACATTGGACTCCAAGGGAACGGGAGGGAGGGAGAGAGGGAGAGATGTATGTGTGAGACATGACCTGCTGACTTCACTAGAATGATGGTGCATTCCTTTGTTCATCCCCATTGTTTGGTCTCGTGTGGGTTGGGTTGGGTTGAGTTCAGAGCGTGATGGATTCACAGACAATGAATATGTATATGATCTGTAGCGCTTTAATCATAACTAGATAAAGTACCAGTCAAAAGTTCGGACACCTACTCATTCAAGGGTTTTTCATTATTTTTACTATATTGTAGAATGTTTTTATTTTATCTTTATTTAACTAAGCAAGTCAGTTAAGAACAAATTCTTATTTACAATGACGGCCTACACCGGCCAAACCCGGACGACGCTGGGCCAATTGTGCGCAGCCCTATGGGACTCCCAATCACGGCCGGTTGTGATACAGCCTGGAATCGAACCAGGGGGTCTGTAGTGACGCCTCAAGCACTGAGATGCAGTGCCTTAGACCACTGCGCCACTCGGGAGCCCAGAATAAATTGTGAAGACATCAAAACTATGAAATAACACATACAGTGAGGGGAAAAAAGTATTTGATCCCCTGCTGATTTTGTACGTTTGCCCACTGACAATGAAATTATCAGTCTATAATTTTAATGGTAGGTTTATTTGAACAGTGAGAGACAGAATAACAACAAAAAAATCCAGAAAAACGCATGTCAAAAATGTTATGAATTGATTTGCATTTTAATGAGGGAAATAAGTATTTGACTCCCTCTCAATCAGAAAGATTTCAGGCTCCCAGGTGTCTTTTATACAGGTAACGAGCTGAGATTAGGAGCACACTCTTAATGGGAGTGCTCCTAATCTCAGCTTGTTACCTGTATAAAAGACACCTGTCCACAGAAGCAATCAATCAATCAGATTCCAAACTCTCCACCATGACCAAGACCAAAGAGCTCTCCAAGGATGTCAGGGACAATATTGTAGACCTACACAAGGCTGGAATGGGCTAATAGACCATTGCCAAGCAGCTTGGTTAGAAGGTGACAACAGTTGGTGCGATTATTCGCAAATGGAAGAAACACAAAATAACTGTCAATATCCCTCGGCCTGGGGCTCCATGCAAGATCTCACCTCGTGGAGTTGCAATGATAATAATATAATAATATGCCATTTAGCAGACGCTTTTATCCAAAGCGACTTACAGTCATGCGTGCATACATTTTTTTTTGTGTATGGGTGGTCCGGGGATCGAACCCACTACCTTGGCGTTACAAGCGCCGTGCTCTACCAGCTGAGCTACAGAGGACCACATGATCATGAGAACGGTGAGGAATCAGCCCAGAACTACACGGGAGGATCTTGTCAATGATCTCAAGGCAGCTGGGACCATAGTCACCAAGAAAACAATTGGTAACACACTACGCCATGAAGGACTGAAATCCTGCAGCGCCCGCAAGGTCCCCCTGCTCAAGAAAGCACATATACAGGGCCGTCTGAAGTTTGCCAATGAACATCTGAATGATTCAGAGGAGAACTGGGTGAAAGTGTTGTGGTCAGATGAGACCAAAATCGAGGTCTTTGGCATCAACTCAACTCGCCGTGTTTGGAGGAGGAAGAATGCTGTCTATGACCCCAAGAACACCATCCCCACCGTCAAACATGGAGATGGAAACATGCTTTGGGGGTGTTTTTCTGCTAAGGGGACAGGACAACTTCACCACATCAAAGGGACGATGGACGGGGCCATGTACTGTCAAATCTTGGGTGAGAACCTCTTTCCCTCAGCCAGGGCATTGAAAATGGGTCGTGGATGGGTATTCCAGCAAAGGAGTGGCTCAAGAAGAAGCACATTAAGGTCCTGGAGTGGCCTAGCCAGTCTCCAGACCTTAATCCCATAGAAAATCTGTGGAGGGAGCTGAAGGTTCGAGTTGCCAAACGTCAGCCTCAAAACCTTAATGACTTGGAGAAGATCTGCAAAGAGGAGTGGAACAAAATCCCTCCTGAGATGTGTGCAAACCTGGTGGCCAACTACAAGAAATGTCTGACCTCTGTGATTGCCAACAAGGGTTTTGCCACCAAGTACTAAGTCATGTTTTGCAGAGGGGTCAAATACTTATTTCCCTCATTAAAATACAAATCAATTTATAACATTTTTGACATGCGTTTTTCTGGATTTTGTTGTTGTTATTCTGTCTCTCACTGTTCAAATAAACCTACCATTAAAATTATAGACTGATCATGTCTTTGTCAGTGGGCAAACGTACAAAATCAGCAGGGGATCAAATACTTTTTTCCCTCACTGTATGTAATCATGTAGCAACCAAAAAAGTGTTTAAAAAATCAACATATATTTTATATTTGAGATTCTTCAAATAGCCACCCTTCGCCTTTGACAGCTTTGCACACTCTTGGCATTCTCTCAACCAGCTTCACCTGGAATGCTTTTCCAACAGTATTGAAGGAGTTCCCACATATGCTGAGCACTTGTTGGCTGCTTTTCCTTCACTCTGCAGTCCAACTCATCCCAAACCATCTCAATTGGGTTGAGGTCGGGATTGTAGAGGCCAGGTCATCTGATGCAGTACTCCATCACTCAGCCTATAGGTGTGTTTTGGGTCATTGTCCTGTTGAAAAACAAATTATAGTTCCACTAAGCGCAAACCAGATGGGATGGCGTATTGCTGCAGATAGCCATGCTGGTTAAGTTCTAATTAAATGACAGACAGTGTCACCAGCAAAGCACTATCACACCACTTCCTCCATGCTTCACGGTGAAAAGCACACATGCGGAGATTATCCGTTCACCTACTCTGCGTCTCACGAAGACAGTGGTTGGAACCAAAAATCTCAAATTTGGACTCATCAGACCAAAGGACAGATTTCCACCAGTCTAATGTCCATTGCTCGTGATTCTTGGCCCAAGCAAGTCTCTTCTTCTTATTGGTGTCCTTTAGTAGTGGTTTCTGTGCAGCAATTTGACCATGAAGGCTTGATTCACGCAGTCTCCTCTGAACAGTTGATGTTGAGATGTGTCTGTTACTTGAATTCTGTGAAGCATTTATTTGGGCTGCAATTTCTGAGGCTGGTAACTCTAATGAACTAATCCTCTGCAGCAGAGGTAACTCTGGGTCTTCCTTTCCTGTGGCGGTCCTCATGAGAGCCAGTTTCAACATAGCGCTTGATGGTTTTTGCGACTGCACTGGAAGAAACTTTCCAGGTTCTTAATTTTCTGGATTGACTGACATTCATGTCTTAAAGTAATGATGGACTGTCATTTCTCTTTGCTTGTTTGAGCTGTTCTTGCCATAATATGGACTTAGCCCTATTTGGTAAAATAATATCTTCTGTATACCAACCCTACCTTGTCACAACACAACTGATTGGCTCAAATGCATTATGAAGGAAAGACATTCCACAAATTTACTTTTAACAAGGCACACCTGTTCATTGAAATGCAGTCCAGGTGACTACCTCATGAAGCTGGTTGAGAGTGTGAAAATCTGTCATCAAGGCAAAGGGTGGCTACTTTGAAGAATCTCAAATATAAAATATATTTTGATTTGTTTAACATTTCTTTTGGTTACTACATGATTCCATTTGTATTATTTCATAGTTTTGATGTCTTCACTATTATTCTACAATGTAGAAAATAGTAAAAATAAAGAAAAACCCTTGAATGAATAGGTGTGTCCAAACTTTTGACTGATACTGTATATATAACGGGAGTCTTTGTTTTAATGTATAATAAATCCAATGCTTTAATGCCTGCCATTGTATCCCTGGTTATTATGCCTGCTTGTGATCAAAGGTTCTGTCTGTTCTATTCTGTTAATAATAGTTATGGCCTTTTAACATCACATTAATTGGGGAGTGCTGAAGAATCATGTATAGCATTTGAATGTTGATGGGTTTTAGGGTCAGCACAACAAAACAATAAAGCCCTACTCTGATTATTAAACTTGTGTGTTATGGTTCTCAGTCCTGCAGGATCAGTATCTAATCTACCATGCCTTTTTAATGTATTGTGCTTTTTAAAGGTAGACTTCGCAAAATGATGTCATGAGCAGGACCAGAGATATTGAGATGAGCGAGATGCAACACTGCTCTCACAGTCACACACAGTATCTGCGCATGTGTACGGGTTCACTTTACGCTGCATACAGCGTGGTAGTCAGGGGACCAAAACAGCGGAGCACTTGAGCCTCGTGCTTCATCGCTTTTAGTTGTTGCTGGGGGCCATGACAATACACTTTGCTGTTTACATTCTGCATCTACATCATATCGCAGAGTCTAGGGTAGTGCCCTGTGTCATATACGTGTGTGGAATTGCAATCCATGTCCTCTAGGTGTCAACCTTTCACAGACATCCTGGAGTAGAGAGACATGCACAGAGTGAAAAGGGAGAACAAAAATGGGCCACTGGAATCAATCATGTCTACAGTCTAATGCTTTCAAACCTATTTATCCATCCTGAAGGGTTAGGGGGTTTATGTGCAGTCAGTCAGTGCCATGGTCTCCTGACTGGGATTGGCGGGAGTGGGCGATGGGACAGACAGAGGCGGGGAGAGGGGGCTTGAAGGCGGAGCGCTACAATGTGTCGCTCGGTCAGACGGTGCTGAAGTAGGACGCATGAGACTTGCGGATCGCCGGAGCAAAGGGAAATAGAGGTAAGAGCTACAAATTGATGCAAGTTGTTAAAACGAATATATCTACATATTAAATAATTGCAAAAACACAGAATAAGTGTATTTGTAATCATGTGCGCTTATTTTGATGAATTGTAATATTTGACTTCATCCAAGGTCAAGGGAGTAGTAGGTAGGCTACAGAGTTGTGGAAGTGTTTTGTCATGGTGGTGTGCGATATGAATCACTTATCAGTTATTTGAAATATGCTTATACTGAATGTATCCATCATCAGTACTGGAAGTTATAGCCTACCTCTACAACTTTTATCAAATCATGCAAACTCTCCAAGTTCAATAAAAGCATGGTCAATGCAAGCAGTTGTGACCTGTCAACTTTCTATAAACTAATCTTTTGTATTTTCCTTGCAATTCACGACATGATTGGGTCTTATGGAATGTAGTTATTGGACAGGTATTTTAATAATTTCATTTATTCCGAATGGTACTTTATGTGAAGATTGTTCTAAACTGACTTGAGGTTGTCTATTGGTTGTCTGTTTTTACTGGAGAGGGGCAATCTGCACTCCAGGGGGTGGGGTTATAGCTGGGGGCCATGACAATACAATGGAGAGGGGCTGGCCAACATAAATAAAACGAGAGAAAAGCGAAAGGAAAGAAAAATAAGTGTATTGTGCTTAGAAAAAGAGCGAGAGGGGAGGGGATTAGAGGCAGGGGGAGAAATTATATGCATGTTTTTTTTGTTTTTTTACATAGCGCTTGAAAACAAACAAACTGTGTTTAGTAGGAATGAGAGGAAGGATAAGGAGATATGGGGCTCTCCCCTTTCATGGTGGAGTTGTTCCCAAGTCCCTATGCTTTGGGGGAGGGGGTCAGTGAGGGCTGGGGAGGGGGGAGAAATGAAATGGGGTTGAGGAGGGGGGTGTAATAGCTCCCAGATGTGTGCTGTGAAAACATATGGTTTCCGATAGCCACTGTGATGCACAAGAGGAATGTCTGAACACACACACACACACACACACACTTTGGTGACATATACCTTCATACATACATGTAAACTCACACATTACAGCCAAGCATATGCACATGTAGGCCACACACCACACCTCATAGTATGAAACATCACATGTGATGACACTCACACATACACACACTGATGATCACACGATAACACACTCAGTGCACAAAAACTCACATAGGCTGAACTGTGATTGTGTGCAGTACAGTTAAGCAGAAGCGGAGGAGTATTTGCTCATTCTACAAGAAAAGTGCTCTCTGCTTATTAGAGAGAGAGAGAGAGAGAGAGAGATAGGTGAGAGGGGGAGTGGTTCAGGGATATGACAGAGGGTGACAGAGGGAAAATGAGAGACGTGGAGAGAGGGATATGAAAGATGGGGGAGGGTGGGGTGGAGGGGCTCAGTGGTTCTTTTCCTGGAATTTAGCCCCTGGTCTGTCTGCTTTAGAGCGTTTCGCAGTGGAACAGAGAAAATTAGAAAAACAGAGGGATTGTTAAGAAAGACAGACGTGCCACATTCTTGCTGTCAAAGTTTTCATTTTTCCCCTTGACTGTTTGGGGCCAGGGGAGGGCAGAATGGAGAAGAGAGTGGAGGAGGAGGAGGAGGAGGAGAGGTGAGTCCAGGGTAAAAGAGAACGGGAAGAGGTGAGGCTAGAATGCAAGACAGGAGAGATGGAAGGGAAAATACAAGAGGCCCATGGGTAAAAGAATGTCACAGTTGGGATTCTGAAAAGTGACATAGAAATACATCTATGACACGTAAACACTAGATCTCTCTATATCACTTGGAATCAGTAACCCCTTGTAGCTCAGTTGGTAGAGTACGGCGCTTGCAACGCCAGGGTTGTGGGTTCGTTTCCCACGGGGGGCCAGTATGAAAATGTATGCACTCACTAACTGTAAGTCACTCTGGATAAGAGCGTCTGCTATATGACTAAAATGTAAAATGTAATTGGAAATGTATAAGGTCTTCTCTCTCCTCCTCAAGGTCAGTCTACCTCCACACAGAGAGCGACCATGAGAGTCCTCCTACTGCTCTCCATGCCAGGTGAGTCTAGCACACTCACACTGAACACTATATAATATACACAACTCTACTGTAGTGTACACACAACAATAGACCAACCCAATACACATTCTATACAATACTGTTTTTCACATTGTGCTTAACAACACCACAAAACACTTGTCCAGCACCTTTGCCTAAACATTTAGCTAACTTTGCCTCAACAGTCCTTCTGCTAGCCCAGCCCCCCCTCTACCAAGAACACTTTCCTTTCCTGGGTGAGTTCATCCATGTCATCATTACACTGTCTGTCCACGTGTGCAAACATACCGTGACTCAGTACGGTCTCTCCACATCTAGTCATTATTTCACGTGTCTTTTGTCTACCCACCCAGAGGGTATACCATGTCAAATGTTCAATTTTACCAGGTAGATGGAAACACTTCATGTCCTGTGTATGGCATGGAGAGCAGTAGGAAGACTCTCATGGTCGCTCTCTGTGTGGAGGTAGACTGACACTGAGGAGGAGAGAGAAGACCTTATACATTTCCAATTACATTTTACATTTTAGTCATATAGCAGACGCTCTTATCCAGAGTGACTTACAGTTAGTGAGTGCATACATTTATTTTATTATTCATACTGGCCCCCCGTGGGAATCGAACCCACAACCCTACCAACTACCAACTGAGCTACATCCCTGCCGGCCATTCCCTCCCCTGGACGACGCAGGGCCAATTGTGTGCCGCCCCATGGGTCTCCCGGTCGCGGCCGGCTACAATTGGCTCATTCATCCGCCCTCTCTCCCCTGTAACTATTCCCCAGGTCATTGCTGTACATGAGAATGTGTTCTCAGTCAATTTACCTGGTAAAATAAATGTTTAAATTAATAAAATTAAAATAAATAAAAAAAATACAAAAGTATGTGGACACCCCTTCAAATTAGTGGATTTGGCTATTTCAGCCACAACCGTTGCTGACAGGTGTATAAAATCGAACACAGAGCCATGCAATCTCCATAGACAAACATTGGCAGTAGAATGGCCTTACTGAAGAGCTCAGTGACTTTCAACGTGGCATCGTCATAGGATGCCACCTTTCCAACAAGTCAGTTCGTAAAATGTCTGCCCTGCTAGAGCTGCCCCGGTCAACTGTAAGTGCTGTTATTGTGAAGTGGAAACCTCTAGGAGCAACAACGTCTCAGCCGCGACGTGGTAGGCCACACAAGCTCACAGAACGGGACCACCGATGACTGAAACGTGTTGCGCGTAAAAATGGTCTGTCCTTGGTTGCAGCACTCACTACCGAGTTCCAAACTGCCTCTGGAAGCAACATCAGCACAAGAACTGTTCGTCGGGAGCTTCATGAAATGGGTTTCCATGGCCAAGCAGCCGCACACAAGCCTAAGATCACCATGTGCAATGCCAAGCGTCGGCTGGAGTGGTGTAAATCTCGCCGCCATTGAACTCTGGAGCAGTGGAAACGTGTTCTCTGGAGTGATGAATCACGCTTCACCATCTGGTAGTCCGACGGACAAATCTGTGTTTGGTGGATGTTCAAGAGAACGCTACCTGCCCCAATGCATAGTACCAATTGTAAAGTTTGGTGGAGGAGGACTAATGGTCTGGGGCTATTTTTCATGGTTTGGGCTAGGACCCTTTGTTCCAGTGAAGGGAAATCTTAATGCTACAGCATAAAATGACATTCTAGAAGATTCTGTGCTTCCAACTTTTTGGCAACAGTTTGGGGAAGGCAATTTCCTGTTGAAGCATGCCCCCATGCACAAAGCGAGGCCCATACAAAAATGGTTTGTCGAGATCGGTGTGGAAGAACTTGACTGGCCTGCACAGAGCCCTGACCTCAACCCCATCTAACACCTTTGGGATGAATTGGAACGCGTACTGCGGGCCAGGCCTAATCGCCCAACATCAGTGCCCGACCTCACTAATGCTCTTGTGGCTGAATGGAAGCATGTCCCCGCAGAAATGTTCCAACATCTAGTGGAAAGCCTTCCCAGAAGAGTGGATGCTGTTATAGCAGCAAAGGGGGGACCAACTCCATGTTACTGCCCAAGATGTTTGACGTGCAGGTATCCACGTTCTTTTGGTCATGTAGTGTAAATAATGTAATTAGTATTTTGTAAATTCTTCAGTGACCACTTACTATCTCATCATTTGCTAACATCTTGAATATGAAGTCATGTAAAAAGACAATCTCCTGTACGTTTCCTCTCAATTTTGAAAGCAGGTGGTCGATGTTATACCCTTGCAACATTTGCAACGTTTTATGTGAAAACCCCACTGTGCTTGTTAGTCATCTGTCACACATATAGGTTTGCTTGCCTGTCTGTATCTCTGTCTGTCTGTCTGTCTGTCTGCTGTAAGTTTCTCACAATATGTTACCAGTCAATGTAACAAAAGCATGTCTCATACTGTACCTTTGTTCATTTGGCTTCACAGAGGACTATGACCCTGATTATTTTCCAGGTAAGATACTTGTGTGATCTTGTTACCTATATTACTATTACTAGTTTAATAATTCAACCATTTAAAAAAACAAGCACACATAAAACTTGAAAAAGCCATACATGCACATGAGTAAAATCATCGAGGATAACACACAATAAAGTCTGGGACTTACAGTGGCTTGCGAAAGAATTCACCCCCCTTGGCATTTTTCCTATTTTGTTGCCTTACAACCTGGAAATAAAATAGATTTTTGGGGGGTTTGTATCATTTGATTTACATTTACATCATTTAGCAGACGCTCTTATCCAGAGCGACTTACAAATTGGTGCATTCAACTTATGATAGCCAGTGGGACAACCACTTAAAAAAATAAATAAAATATGGGTGGGTGGGGGAGGGAGGGATTTACACAACATGCCAACCACTTTGAAGATGCAAAATATTTTTTATTGCGAAACAAACAAGAAATATAACAACAACAAAAACAGCAAACTTGAGCGTGCATAACTATTCACCCCCCCAAAGTCAATACTTTGTAGAGCCACCTTTTGCAGCATTCCTCAAGGCAAAACTGCTCCAGCTCCTTCAAGTTAGATGGGTTCCACTGGTGTACAGCAATCTTTAAGTCATACCACAGATTCTCAATTGGATTTAGGTCTGGGCTTTGACTAGGCCATTCCAAGACATTTAAATGTTTCCCCTTAAACCACTCGAGTGTTGCTTTAGCAGTATGCTTAGGGTCATTGTCCTGCTGGAAGGTGAACCTCCGTCCCAGTCTCAAATCTCTGGAAGACAGAAACAGGTTTCCCTCAAGAATTTCCCTGTATTTAGAACCATCCATCATTCCTTCAATTCTGACAAGTTTCCCAGTCCCTGCCGATGAAAAACATCCCCACAGCATGATGCTGCCACCATCATGCTTCACTGTGGGGATGGTGTTCTCGGGGTGATGAGAGGTGTTGGGTTTGCGCCAGACAGCGTTTTCCTTGATGGCAAAAAGTTCAATTTTAGTCTCATCTGACCAGTGTACCTTCTTCCATATGTTTGGGGAGTCTCCCACATGCCTTTTGTCGAACACCAAACGTTTTTGCTATTTTTTTCTTTAAGCGATGGCTTTTTTCTGGCCACTCTTCCGTAAAGCCCAGCTCTGTGGAGTGTATGGCTTAAAGTGGTCCTATGGACAGATACTCCAATTTCCGCTGTGGAGCTTTGCAGCTCCTTCAGGGTTATCTTTGGTCTCTTTGTTGCCTCTCTGATTAATGCCCTCCTTGCCTGGTCCGTGAGTTTTGGTGTGCGGCCCTCTCTTGGCAGGTTTGTAGCAAGGGGCTTCATAGCAAAGGGGGTGAATACATATGCACACACCACTTTTCCGTCATTTATTTTGTAGAATGTTTTGAAACAAGTAATTTTTTCATTTCACTTCACCAATTTGGACTATTTTGTGTATGTCCATTACATGAAATCCCAAAATCAAATCCATTTAAATTACAGGTTGTAATGCAACAAAATAGGAAAAACGCCAAGGGGGATGAATACTTTTGCAAGGCACTGTATTTCCATTGTGGTCCTCTTGAAACAAGATGGCTAGGCAAGATCGAACACGGTTGAACACATTATGACAACGAGATAATAAAACTAAAAACAAAGAAGAAGAACATCTATCTCATCATTGCAGTTACATCATAGGTGTCATTGATATGGGCACAGAAGACATCAAACAGTTCTTTACTTAATTTTTAAAGCTGCCCAGAGAGGACATCGTTTTTATGGGCGGAGGCAACTCATTCCACTCTGAGGCTCCAGTATACAAGAAAGTACCTTTTCCAGCTTTACTCCTGAACCTGTATAAGCACACATTAGCAACACCTTCTCTGGTGCTGTGATTGTGTGCATCCCTAACACGGGGAAAGTAATCAGTCAGATATCTGGCCGCAGAACCATAAATACTCCTGTAAACCAAACCCAGTCTAATCTGGGACACCCTAGCCTCAACAGGCAGCCAGTTGAGTTCCTGAAAGCAGCTCTTGCCTATGTGAGTACGTGGACTCACCTTCAATACTACCCTGATCAGCTTATTCTGGGCTATCTGGAGCTTCCCCTTCATAAGCTTAGATAAGCCCCCAAACCAGGAAGTACTAGTGTAGTCAAAATGTCATTGAATGAGGGCAGTGGCTAGCACTCATGGAGTCCTTATCAAGCAGCTTGGACTTTCTAAACAAAAACTTAGTCCTGGCATTAACCTTCCTTAGCACTTTAGTGGCCATGCTCACACCTCCCAAGCTTCCATCAAGGATGCATCCCAGGTAGCTAACAGAGGTTTTTGTAGTCAGCACCTCACCCCCTAACTCCACTCTGATTTCAGAGGACCTACTCAATTTAGGTCTGGACCCAAAAAGAATTGCCTCAGTTTTACCTAAGTGCAGAGATAGCTTATTATCTCCAAGCCATTTGCTAATGTTAGTAAGCTCTGTGCTAAGTATGCTCTCCAACATAGTTTTACTTTTGTGAGACGCCAGAAGTGTAGAGTCATCCACATAAAGGAAAATACGGCAAGAACAAGCATCTTTCATATCGTTAATATACAGTATAAACAGTAGAGGCCCAAGCACGCTCCCCTGCGGAACGACACAACTCATTGGTTTTGCCTGAGACAGTGAACCATCTACTACTTGCTCCCTACCTGATAAATAGGACTTTACCCAGCCTAGAGGGATACTGCTTAACCACAGTGCCTCCAGTTTGGAGATTAGGAGACAGTGATTAACTGTCAAAGGCCTTCTGTAGGTCAATCAATCTCTTTCCTGATGAAGTCAGTCAAGTAAAGTAGACATTAATCAGTGGAGTATGTCTTTCTAAAACCCGACTGAAAATCATACATTAGACTTTGTTTGTTGACATATTCATAAATTTGCTAATGTACAACTCTCTCCAGGATCTTTGATGTTATACTGAGGATAGATACAGGCCGATAATTCCCAGGGTCAGACTTTATCCCCTTCTTATACAGAGGTATAACTTTAGTGTGTTTCATGTCCCTGGGAAAGATGCCTTGTTCAAGAGAGAGATTAACGATATGTGTAATACAAGGGGCAATTTGCTCAGCAGAATCTATAAGAAACCTTGCAGGAATATTATCCAGTTTTGATAAACTGATGTAGAGAGCTTCACTGCCCTTTGATGATATACTGAAAAACTCTCTCTCTCTCCCTGTCAGAGAATCCTGACGCGGATGTCCAGCAGCAGGTCCTGTTACAGGGTCCTCGACCATTCCCTGGGCCTGAACGTCCTAGTCCATCTGGTACGTACGTCCACCTATCATTGTCTGCTGTTCAACAATTATTATGTACTGTTCAACATGTATTATCTACTATTCAACATCTACATCCACTGTCCTGTTCTTTTGTCACATTAACAGAAGTATTCCATTTAAATGTGAGTGGAGTTTCTATTTTGTGTTCCAGAGCCAGAGACAGAGCCCACAGAACCTGGCCCTCTAGGTAAGAAACATAGGGAAAGAGAGAGAGGAAGGGAAGGCCCGTTAAAGTGGTTGATGGGATGACTGACTTTGAGTTGAAGTATTATTGCGATATGGATATGTATTTTCTTGCATGGCTCACTTGTTTCGTGTTGTGTAGATTGCAGAGAGGAGCAGTACCCCTGCACCAGACTCTACTCAATTCACAAGCCATGCAAACAGTGTCTGAATAGCCTCTGTTTCTACAGGTATGCTACTGCACCTTAAAGCTGTTACCATGAGGGTATTGAAAGTGGATTTATAAAGTGTTCAATATCACACTGTAACCCCGTCCCTTTCTCCTCAGCTTGCAAAGGGTGTATGTGATCAACAAGGAGGTGTGTGTCAGGACCGTGTGTGCGCATGAAGAGCTTCTAAGAGGTGAGGTTAGCGTACATGTGTGTGCCTAATATTCTTGTTTATGGTGCACAACCCACTGTCCCTAATAAAGAAATGCACGAACACACACACACCCACACACAGACAGACACACTCAGACGTGGACAGTACAGGAGCAAACTTGTAACCCTTCTCTCTCTTTCTCCTTGTAGCTGACATGTGCCGTGACCAGTTCTCTCGTTGTGGTGTAGCTGCAGTGAGTGGCCAGTGTGGGTCACTGGGTAGCAGCTGTGGGAAGAGCTGTGGAGGCTGTTGAGAACATAGGACACATCAGAGAGAACCCCAGCCCAAATACTGCCACATCTCTAGGGTCCACATTCCACCCCCTACATCCTTCTCCTCCTCTGTCCATCTGTCCCATCCCTTTTCCTGTTTAATTTTTGACAGTATTCCACATAATCTACAGTACTAAAAAACGACTATTTGTTTATTTTCTCTACTTCTCTAGTGTATCTCCCCTCTCCTCCATTTTTTCATCTCTCTTTCAGAATTATACATAATGCGAAGTGGGATCAGTAGAACGTGTGTATGTAGAAATAAATATATTATTTTATACTCAACAGAACATTGATGACTGTATAACATATCTGGTGCTATAAAATCACTAACATACTGGTGCTAAGGAATGGAAAGCTATGGAATGGAAATCAGCACTCAGTCAGAGATGCACATAAAAAAAAAACAATGTTTTGATCTTGTTTTTTTGCCTTACTGTATCCTATATTCTACATCATTGTGTGGTGTTTGTTGTTTACTGTACCTGTGTTGAAATCATTCATAGTAATGAGGGAACAGCCAGAGTGGCAGCCACTGTGCACTGACCTCAACAACAGAGGCATTATCAGTACTCAATAATCATCCCACTGCCTCTGCACTTACTGGGTGGCGAGCAGCGACAATCAGACTTGAAGAGACGGGTTCTGACCTGACCCCTGATCCCTCTTGAAAGTGTTTTTGTGTAACACAGTCGGCCACGTGACTAGAGCTACGGTGGCTGGTGACCTTGCAGTGAGTGCATAGTTTCACATATCAGTGGCAAGAAGTGGCGGTGCACAAATTGTTACTGTACTACTGCTTTGTAAAACCCTTTCACTATAATGAAGGAGAAAAACATTAAAAACATTTTTTTACTACAACTTCAACTTGGAGTGATTTATTGTGATGAGTTTGTTTGTTGGCACTTTATGAGGATCAATCTGCCCTGTTGAGCTGGTTGTCATGGACACAAACAAACAGGCATTGTAGTCAAAGATCCTTTATCAACATTCATTTATTCCAGATACACAACTGTTCCCTCATTTTCAATTCCACATGATTGATGCATGTGCATTCAACCCTATACATAATCCTGATAGTTATCATTAATGTATCTCAATATGGGCTATTTCTACTTTGTTACAAGTATACTGAACAAAAATATAAAACGCAAGATGTAAAGTGTTGGTCCCATGAGCTGAAAAAAAAGCTCCCATAAATTTTCCACATGCACAAAAAGCTTACTTCTATCAAACTTTGTGCACAAATTTGTGTACATCCCTATTAGTGAGCATTTCTCTGCCAAGATAATCCATCCACCTGACAGGTGTGGCATATCAAGAAGCTGATTAAACAGCATGATCCTTAAACAAGTGCACCTTGTGCTGGGAACAATAAAAGGCCACTCTAAAATGTGCAGTTTTGTCACACAACACAATGCCACAGACGGCTCAAGTTGAGGGAGCATGCAATTGGCATGCTAACAGCAGGAATGTCCAACAGAGCTGTTGGCAGAAAATGTAATGTTCATTTCTCTACCATAAGCCGCCTCTAACATCATTATAGAGAATTTGGCAGTACATCTAACTGGTCTAACAACTGCAGACCACGTGTAACCACGCCAGCCCAGGACCGCCACATCCAGCTTCTTCACCTGTGGGATCGTCTGAGGAGGAGGAGGGGGAGGGGGATTGTGCTAAGGAGTATTTCGTCTGTAATAAAGCTCTTTTGTGGGGAAAAACTCGTTCTGATTGGCTGGGCTTGGCTCCCCAGCCTGCCAAGTCATGTGAAATCCATAGATTAGGGCTTAATACATGCATTTCAATTGACTGATTTCCTTTTATGAACTGTACCTCAAAATCTTTGAAATTGTTGCATTTATATTTTTGTTCAGTGTATATACAGTTGAAGTCGGAAGTTTACATACACCTTAGCCAAATACATTTAAACTAAGTTTAACACAATTCCTGACATTTAATCCTAGTAAAAATTCCCTGTCTTAGGTCAGTTAGGATCACCACTTTATTTTAAGAATGTGAAATGTCAGAATAATAGTAGAGAGAATTATTTCTTTCAGCTTTTATTTCTTTCATCACATTCCCAGAGGGTCAGAAGTTTACATACACTCAATTAGTATTTGGTAGCTTTGCCTTTAAATTGTTTAACTTGGGTCAAATGTTTCGGGTAGCCTTCCACAAGCTTCCCACAATAAGTTCGGTGAATTTTGTCCCATTCCTCCTGACAGAACTGGTGTAACTGAGTCAGGTTTGTAGACCTCCTTGCTCGCACACGCTTTTTCAGTTCTGCCCACAAATGTTCTATAGGATTGAGGTCAGGGCTTTGTGATGGCCACTCCAATACCTTGACTTTGTTGTCCTTAAGCCATTTTGCCACAACTTTGGAAGTATGCTTGGGGTCATTGTCCATTTGGAAGACCCATTTGCGACCAAGCTTTAACTTCCTGACTGATGTCTTGAGCTGTTGCTTCAATATATCCACATAATTTTCCTTCCTCATGATGCCATCTATTTTGTGAAGTGCACCAGTCCCTCCTGCAGCAAAGCACCCCCACAGCATGATGCTGCCACCCCGTGCTTCACGGTTGGGATGGTGTTCTTCGGCTTGCAAGTCACCCCCTTTTTCCTCCAAACATAACGATGGTCATTATTGCCAAACAGTTCTATTTTTGTTTCATCAGACCAGAGGACATTTCTCCAAAAAGTACGATCTTTGTCCCCATGTGCAGTTGCAAACTGTAGTCTGGCTTTTTTATGGTGGTTTTGGAGCAGTGGCTTCTTCCTTGCTGAGCGGCCTTTCAGGGTATGTCGATTTAGGACTCGTTTTACTGTGGATATAGATACTTATGTACCTGTTTCCTTCAGCATATTCAAAAGTTCCTTTGCTGTTGTTCTGGGATTGATTTGCACTGAGTTTGAAGGTAAGCTTTGAAATACATCCACAGGTACACCTCCAATTGACTCAAATGATGTCAATTAGCCTATCAGAAGCTTATAAAGCCATGTCATAATTTTCTGGAATTTTCCAAGCAGTTTAAAGGCACAGTCAACTTAGTGTATGTAAACTTCTGACCCACTGGAATTGTGATACAGTGAATTATTAAATAATCTGTCTGTAAACAATTGTTGGACAAAGTAGATGTCCTAACCGACTTGCCAAAACTATAGTTTGTTAACAAGAAAATTGTGGAGTGGTTGAAAAGCGAGTTTTAATGACTCCAACCTAAGTGTATCTAAACTTCCAACTGCAACTCTATATATATATATATACTGATTTTGTACGTTTGCCCACTGACAAAGACATGATCAGTCTATAATTTTAATGGTAGGTTTATTTGAACAGTGAGAGACAGAATAACAACCAAAAAAAACAGAAAAACGCATGTCAAAAATGTTATAAATTGATTTGCATTTATTTAGGGAAATAAGTATTTGACCCCTCTGCAAAACATGACTTAGTACTTGGTGGCAAAACCCTTGTTGGCAATCACAGAGGTCAGACATTTCTTGTAGTTGGCCACCAGGTTTGCACACATCTCAGGAGGGATTTTGTCCCACTCCTTTTTGCAGATCTTCTCCAAGTCATTAAGATTTCGAGGCTGACGTTTGTCAACTCGAAACTTCAGCTCCCTCAACAGATTTTCTATGGGATTAAGGTCTGGAGACTGGCTAGGCCACTCCAGGACCTTAATGTGCTTCTTCTTGAGCCACTCCTTTGTTGCCTTGGCCGTATGTTTTGGGTCATTGTCATGCTGGAATACCCATCCACGACCCATTTTGAATGCCCTGGCTGAGGGAAGGAGGTTCTCACCCAAGATTTGACGGTACATGGCCCCGTCCATCGTCCCTTTGATGCGGTGAAGTTGTCCTGTCCCCTTAGCAGAAAAACACCCCCAAAGCATAATGTTTCCACCTCCATGTTTGACGGTGGGGATGGTGTTCTTGGGGTCATAGGCAGCATTCCTCCTCCTCCAAACACGGCGAGTTGAGTTGATGCCAAAGAGCTCAATTTTGGTCTCATCTGACCACAACACTTTCACCCAGTTCTCCTCTGAATCATTCAGATGTTCATTGGCAAACTTCAGACGGGTCTGTATATGTGCTTTCTTGAGCAGGGGGACCTTGCGGGCGCTGCAGGATTTCAGTCCTTCACGGCGTAGTGTGTTACCAATTGTTTTCTTGGTGACTGTGGTCCCAGCTACCTTGAGATCATTGACAAGATCCTCCCGTGTAGTTCTGGGCTGATTCCTCACCGGTCTGATGATCATTGCAACTTCACGAGGTGAGATCTTGCATGGAGCCCCAGGCCGAGGGAGACTGACAAATCTTTTGTGTTTCTTCCATTTGCGAATAATCGCACCAACTGTTGTCACCTTCTCACCAAGCTGCTTGGCGATGGTCTTGTAGCCCATTCAAGCCTTGTGTAGGTCTACAATCTTGTCCCTGACATCCTTGGAGAGCTCTTTAGTCTTGGCCATGGTGGAGAGTTTGGAATCTGATTGATTGATTG
>NC_059203.1:54544644-54702144 GCF_020615455.1 Coregonus clupeaformis | reverse complement strand
CATCAAGGCAAAGGTGGCTATTTGAAGAATCTCAAATATAAAATATTTTTTGGTTACTACATGATTCTATTTGTGTTATTTCATAGTTTTGATCTCTTCACCATTATTCCACATAGTAAAAATAAAGAAAAACCCTTGAATGAGTAGGTGTTCTAAAACGTTTGACCGGTAGTGTACACAGACACACACACTCCATCTATTGGTCCAGACAAAATAGTTGGGTCAATCTCAACCAAATACTAGCAAGATGGATGGTACAGTAGTTCCGTCATATGGCCGATCAATTTGTTGCCTAGTGCTCAAACAGTGACTTAGACTGTTCTCCCTTTGTATGCTGGTCTGCTGGTGTGTGTGTGGAAGGGAACACAGGTCAACTGTATACTGGCAGAGATGAGGATCTCATTCCTCCTCTGTTGTACTGGACTACACTTCTATCATCCACAGTCTCTTCCCGTGGTGTCGCTGTTTCTCCCTGAGTAGGAGGAGATGCGTGTGTCAAGACAGAGGAGCTGATGATGTGGTATACAATGTAAATGTAAATGTAATGATGTGATACTGGTTCCGGAGCTGTTAGTGGACTGTAGTATCCATGGAGGGACACATGGAGCGCTGCTCAGTGCTCAGTTCCCTCCAGATATGAGGGAGGTGGGTAGAGAGGGCTGTCTACGCCTCATCTCCTGCTGTAGCTGCTCCTTCAGAGTGGACAACTGTGGGACGGACAGAGAGGGTCAGGGACTGACACACAGACATTCACGGTTTGTCTTCTTGCCCTTTAACCTCTGACCTTCTGGCTGTACATACCTGCTCCTCCAGGCCTTTGACCCGGTGGCGGTGGGCTCTGTCTCGGGCAGCCAGGATCCTCTCTGCCTCCCTCTGGGCGACCTTCAGCTTCTCCACCTCACGCAGCACCTCGTCACGCTGCCGCACAGAGCTCTCACTCTCACTGTGGGACTGCTCCATCTCAGCCAGCTGGGCCTGGATGCACAGAGAAACATATACACAGATAGAGAGAGGAGTGTTAGTCACTGGGCCACAGAAACACCAAGTCAGAGACTTAGGGTAGTTTTCTAGGTGCTAACAAGAGGTATGTCAACATTTCATGGCATAGCTGCAAGAAGTAGTTCGGGGATGCAGAATAAAAAAAATGCCCACGCTGAAGACGTCTAAATCAGTCCGCTAATACAGGACTAGTAAAGGCCCAGTGCACTACTTTTGTGTTAAAAAAAACTAAATGTATTTGAGTCTTTACCAGCATTTGTATCTTGAGTCTGATAATGATCTGTACAAAAAAGTTCATCTGATAATACTTGTGGAATATAAAAATACTTTTTGTTATGTTTTCCAGTTTCTTGAAATACTTTGCAAATGCAACTTATTTCTATGTGAAAACTGAAATGGTCTATTCATTCCTTTTCCATTTTAGTAGATGCTCTTATCCAGAGAAACTTAGTAGTGAGTGCATACATTTTCATACTGGTCCCCCGTGGGAATCGAACCCACAACCCTAGCATTGCAAGCACCATTCTCTACCAACTGAGCCACATCATCCCATCATCACAAACCATTTGATGTCTGAATGTACTCAATTGCTGTATTGTGCATTGTTTTTCTTCATGGTGATGGAAAGACTACAGGTACAAACCTAGATGACCAGCCTATGTACAATACAGTAATGTACATTTACAATAAGTGATTTATAAGGATGTTAAATTAATACTGCACAAAAATTGGTTGTTTTCCATGTTATTTGATCAAGAAAAATATTTAATTTGATGTGGATGTTTTGTGTCTTTGCCCATAACTTTGCACCCTTTGATGTAAATGTTTGAGGACAGGATTTTGTTCTTTCTGTATTCTATTAGAATGACAATCACAGAGAAAGGGACTGGGCAACAACTCTTACAATTCCAACTATTTAATCATGCAAGATAATGTTCTTAATTATACAACTACCTTTTTTTGCCAAAGTGGATATGCAGATTATTATTTTTTCCTGCCCTACAGGTAAAGGCCCAGTGCACTCCTTTTGTAAAAAATATTTTTTTCTAAAAATTACTGTTTTTGATAAATATTTTTCTTTTGAATTCCGATTTTTCAGGGGTGCCGCGACTATGCTACATGGGACACCATAAACACAGCTGGTAGGGCTGGGAGAGGTCTGACGACAAATGGTTAATAGCCCCTGTGTGGTGGTCACTTGACATCTGCTTCTTGATTAGATGACACAACGACTAGGAAAGGCCACTCTCATGGCTCACATCCATGACCTTGATAAAGTTATTATTCAGTAGTTCAGACTTCTTTATGGAAATGTCGTTTCAAATTAATTCAAAAGCAAACAAAGACTCCACAGTAGAATAACTATTCAACAGTGGCCTACTAGCTAAGCTATATCATGTAATTTATGTATTCAATGTATATCAAGGATGTTGTGCACATTCTTATAAAACTTCAGTCGTAACAGACACCATCAGGGTCCAGATCAAGAACAAACAAGCCAAACAATTCTGCTTAACTGCTCAACATTAGGCGTCTAACTAGCAGCAGATGCATTTAGATCCAGAGGGCCTGAGGCTACAGCCATTTTGTAGTGATTCCAACTCACGCTTGCATGGGGTTTCATTTGGCTGGCTTTAAAGTGAACACGACCCCCGGAGCTCAGGGAATAACAGACAGGCGCTCTGGGAGGGTCAAACTAATGAAGAAGAAAGTACAATAATCTGCAACAAAAGCACTGTCTCACCTGACTAACCCCTCACTTATCTGTACAGAGAATTTCAGACTAAAACTACAAAGTAGAAATTAGCCTGGTCTTCTATTATAGCAATAACTAGACAAACACCGGACATTGAGACACTCACCATAGAAAAAGTTAACTCCTCCTTTCACAAAGCAGCCAAATAACATCAGCCAATCACCAAATAACATCAGCTAATCACCTCAGTAAATTAGGTTATTTGTGGTTTACTGGTGGTTGGGGGAGGGGTTGTTTTTTATATTACAATCATATGCTAAGTCTATGGGACCTGACTTTGATGAATGCTTGGCATTATCAAATTGAGTTTGACCCCAGAAAAATACTAACGTGTGCCTAGGAAAAAGTGTAATGTAAATATTGATTGTTTGATTACCACATTGACCCACACAGAAAATCAACTAACTAAATGAAGGTTAAATGACTAACTAATGCCTGACTCCGTCATTAATTATGCTAATTTAGCAGGGGAAATAAGATGATCCACATGTTGAGGAAACATCTCATGACAGTCACTGTCACCTTACTGCTACCACCCTGAAGTAAAGTTCCCCTTTCTTTGCCTTTCTCTAGGGTTTACATTCTCCCCACTAGTCCCTGCCCACCTGTAGCAGTGCTATCTGTCTCTGTGCGTCCTGCAGCTCCTGCTCGGCGGTGGTGAGGGAGCGATCCAGGCGGCCCTTCTCTGCAGACAGACGCATGCTACCCTCCTCAGTCTTCAGCTTCTGACGCTCCACCTGAGAAGAGACCGTCCCAAATGGTCACAATTACCTCAGTACCACTCAACACAAGGGTTAGGGTCCATTTCATATTTAATTCAGTCAAGTCCGGATTTTAATTGAAAATTAGATTTGGCATTTTAGTTATTTAGCAGACACTCTTATCCAGAGTGACTTATAATTAGTGCATTCATCTCAAGATAGCTAAGTGAGATAACCATCTATCACAGTCGTAGAAAGTACATTTCACCTCAATAAAGTAGTTGCTTTTTCCCTCAATAAAGTCAGTGCTAGTAGGAAAAGACAAGTGCCGTGGGATTTATTTAAGATACTCTTTGAAGAGGTAGGGTTTCAGACATTTTCGGAAAATGGGTAGGGACTCCGCTGTCCTGACATTAGGGGGAAGCTCGTTCCACCATTGGGGTGCCAGGACAGAAAATAGCCTCGACTGGGTTGAGTGGGAGCTGACCCCCTTTAGGGGTGGGCGGGCCAAGAGACCAGAGGTGGCTGAACGGAGTGCTCGTTTGGGGTGTAGGGTTTGAGCATAGCCTAAAGGTAGGGAGGGGCAGTTCGCCTTGCTGCTCCGTAGGCAAGCAGCAGGGTTTTGAAGCGGATGCGAGCTTAGACTGGAAGCCATTGGAGTGTGCGGAGGAGCGAGGTGACATGGGATGGTTTAACACCAGGCGGGCTGCGGCATTCGGGATAAATTGCAGTGGCTTGATGGCACAAGCGGGGAGCCCAGCCAACAGAGAGTTGCAGTAGTCTAGACGGGAGATGACAAGTGCCTGGATTAGGACCTGCGCCACTTCCTGTGTGAGGAAAGGTCGTACTTTACGGATGTTGTAAAGCATGAACCTACAGGAGTGAGTCACTGCTTTGATGTTTGCAGAGAACGACAGGGTGTTGTCCAGGGTCACGTCAAGGTTTTTTACACTCTGGGTCTGGGAACACCATGGAGTTGTCAACTGTGATGGAGAGGTCTTGGAACGAGCAGGCCTTCCCGGGAGGAAGAGCAGCTCTGTCTTGTCGAGGTTGAGCTTGAGGTGGTTGGCCGACATCCAAGCTGAGATGTCTGCAAGGCACGCAGAGATGCGTGTCGCCACCTGGGTGTCAGAAGGGGGGAAGGAGAAATGTAGTTGAGTGTCATCCGCATAGCAATGATGGGAGAGACCATGTGAGGATATGATGGAGCCGAGTGATTTGGTGTAAAGAGAAAAGAGGAGAGGGCCTAGAACCGAGCCCTGGGGGACACCAGTGGTGAGAGCACGTGGTGCAGACATGGTTCACGGTGTCGAAGGCAGCAGATAGATCTAGAAGGATGAGTCAGCTTTGGCAGGTCACAGATGACACAGAGGAGAGCGGTCTCAGTTGAGTGAGCCTTCTTGAAGCCTTACTGATTACTTACTGAGTCTGGAAGATTGTTCTGAGAGAGATAACAAGAGAGTTGGTCATAGACAGAGATACTGGTCTGTAATTCTTTATGTCAGAGGGGTCAAGTGTTGGTTTCTTGAGGAGGGGAGTGAGTTTCATAGGGTTAGAGGCAGAAGCTTGAAATTTAGAGTGATAGAAAGCGGCTTCAGCAGCAGATACAGCGGAAGATAAGGTAGAGAGGAGGGAGTGGAAGGATGATAGGTTCACTGGAAGTTTAGTTTCCCTCCATTTTCACTCAGCTACTGCAGCCCTGTTCTGTTTCAATTCATTCATTGAATTGAAATGTAGTTCCTGAATTTAAATGGTTTAAAATATATGGACTCCAACACTGTGTCCCACCTGTAACAGTATACAAAATATTATGAACACCTGCTCTTTCCATGACAGACTGACCAGGTGAAAACTATAATCCCTTATTGATGTCACTTGTTAAATCCACTTCAATGAATCTAGATGGGGAGGATACAGGTTAAAGATGGATTTTTAAGCCTAGAGACAATTGAGACATGGATTGTGTATTCAGAGGGTGAATGGGCAAGACAAAAGATTTAAGTGCCTTTGAACAGGGTATGGTAGTAGGTGCCAGGTGCACCGGTTTGTGTCAAGAACTGCAACGCTGCTGGGTTTTTCATGCTCAACAGTGTGTATCAAGAATGGTCCACCACCCAAACGACATCCAGCCAACTTGACACAACCAATGCGACGCATTGAGTCAACATGGGCCAGCATCCCTGTGGAACACTTGACACCTTGTAGAGTCCATGCCCAGACGAATTAAGGCTGTTCGGAGGGCAAAAAGAGGTGCAACTCAATTAAAGGAAAGTGTACTTAATGTTTCATAGACTCAGTGTATATTCCTGATGCTTGTTGTGTTTGGTGTTTATCTCACGGTCTTATCTTCGTCTCACCTTGTCCAGTATATTCCACAGTGCATTTTTGTCCTTCTCCAGGTGGACAGCCTGTCTCTCCGCATCTTTCTTCTCTGTCTCCAGCATGGCCACGGCCCTCTGCAGCCCCCGCAGCCTCTCCTCTGCAGTCGCTCTCTCTGCCTGGGCAGACTGGGCACTGTGCTGGGCCTCTGTCAGACTGGCGGACCGTTGACGCAGGGCCTACAGGACAGACAGGGTGAAGGAACAGCTATACAGATATCTCTCTCTCACACACACACACACACACACACACACACACACACACACACACACACACACACCTCCTGTGTGTGGGCCAGCTCTGCCTCCAGCTCTCTTTGTCTCAGCTCGCTCTGGGTCAGCTCAGTCTGAAGGCTTTGCACTCGCTCAGTGAGGGCCACCATGCCTCTCTTCCCCTCCACCAGGGATGACCGCGCTCCATCCACTCGTTCCTGAACACAGCAACACTCCATTCACTGGTCATTACAATTTGCTGTAAACCTATTTAAATTACAGGGATGAACCTTGACAACAAACACTTGAATTTCAGTCCTACTGTCCCATCAATGGTTCCTCTCCACCCACCTTTAGATGCCTGCGGTCCTGCTCGGCCAGCCCCAGGGTCTTCTGCAGTGCGGCCAGGCGCCCCTGGGTGGCGCTGTGGGCAGCCGTGGCCTCCTGGAGGCTCTGGGAGAGGTTCTGGGTCTTCTCTCTGATACAGGCCTCTCCTTCCTGGACTTTAGACAGAGCCTGGTTCAGCCTGTCCACTTCTCTCTGGAGTGACGTCACACGGCTCTCCCCCTCCACCACCTGGGACAGATGCAGAACACAATGTGTATGAGTGCTTTGAGTGTCTCAGTGTGTATACGGTATAAGTGTATTTCCATTTGAATCTGGTTAAATCTCAGCATGACCTGCCTCCATCAGGGATGTATCTGTTCATAGACATGTGGCTAAGAGTGTTACCTGTTTGAGTAGTGTGTCATGGTGCTCCTGGGTGGCCTGGCTCTCGGCCTCCCTGTCCCCCAGGCTCAGTTTGAATCTCTGCAGCTCCCCCTCCAGACTGCGTCTCCCCAGTTCCATCCTGGTCCCCCGTGCCTCAGCAGCCTCCAGGGCCTCCCGCAGGCGCCTCCGCTCAGCCTCCAGACGCACCTCGCCCACATGCTGCTTACTCAATTGGTCCTACACGGAGGAGAGGGAGGAGAGAGTGAGGTGAGCGAAAGGGAGACATTGTGAGAGAATGAGAGAGTGACAGAAAGAGAAGGAGAGAGTGAGAGAGACAGTGTGAGAGAGAAAGATCTGAAACTGTCAGACTGGCAGTCACATCAAGGTCACATGTCAAAGCCAGCCAGTCCATCCAGATCCAGTATGTGACACAGTCTGACAGCAGAAAGGCTGCTTGTCTAATGAGAGGCCTGGAGACTGTAGAGCAGCCATACGCAACGACTACATTGATTTTGTTGAGTCACTCAGGTACACATAAGACAAGGCAAAGTGTGTAGAATTGCAGGAAATTTGCTTTAAAACTGCAAAAATGTATCTCCTCCAACAAGAGGGGTGTGAACCGTGTGAACTGTTTGGGGGTCACATGGGTCACGATGTGGGGGTTTGTTCCTAAGCAGACTAATGACAATATCCATCCGGACCTTTTCCATTTAGGAACTTTGTGTGACCGGACCTTCTCAAATAGTAGTTGAGTACCCCTGCTGTAGAGAGCTATAGAACTAGACACGAGGGGCAAACACAGACGCTCCACAAACACTCTCATAGGGAGGCCAGACAGACATAAACACACAGACAGTTGATCTACAGCTGGCCACATCCCTCCCTCTAATGCTCAACAACCCCCCCCTTTCCCAGAAATACTGTCTATTCAATTCTCTACCATTTGATTTTGCAGCTCCTAACTATAATCTCTATAATCATAAATACCTACCCTCCTTTCCCTTCATCCGTCTTTCCCCTTGGACTTTCTCCCACTAACCCATTTCCCATTCACTCAGCCAGTCCTTCTCTCTCTCCCTCTTTCCCCATGCTCCTTCTGTTGTCAGCTGTGGAAAGTGCTTCCTAGGGTGGTGTGAGGGCTGGACTTAGAGGACTGGACATATGGAGTTGCTTTGGCCAGAGATATGACATGGAGTTGTGTTTAATTACTCAGTGTTCTGTGGCATCTGTTGTTATGACAGTCACCGTCCGTTTTCTGCTCCCACCTAATGCTCCCTGCAGGGTCACCATATGGCAGTGTTGGCAGGTTAGTGGGCAGCATTGTGTTAGCAGACACTATAATCCTAGTCAGGGAAGTTCTTCTACATACAGTAAGTATGTGTTGGTGTGAGTGTATGTGCATGTGTTTCAGTCTCTGCAATCTGCAGTGTGTGTACCTGTATGTGTTTCCTCTCCGTCTCTGCAGTCTGCAGGGCTCTCTCCAGCTCCTTGACTCTGTCAGTGAGGGCCCTCCTCTCCCTCTCTCCCCTCCTCACCGTCTCCTCCTGCTGCTGGAGCATGGCCTGGGTGGAGCTCAGACGCCCGTCAACACCACGCTTACCTGGACAGAAACACAGACAGTCACAACACTGGAGCATTCACAGACAAGGTCTATATGCCAATGTGTGCATAAAGTGTGCCCTTCCTGGGTCATTGGATGGCTGTGAATGACTTCACTGTGTAAATGACTCTCTTGGCCCTCTTATGGTTTGTGTGTGTGTCCGTGCACGTGTGTGTGGCTCACCCTCTGGCACTCCTGCAGTGTGTTGTGTAGCTGAGAAAGGCGGTTCTGGGCGGAGTCTCTCTCCCCCGTCACCTCCTCCAGCTCGCTCTGTAGCCCCCCAACTGGCAGCGAGCCTCGTCCTAAAAAACAACATGGAACACACTTCAACAACCCCATCATGCACTGACAGACCATTACCTTTTCTATCATCTAAATTCACATTTCAGTGCTACAGAGATTTCTTGTACAATTGTTTAGCACAATACTGAGAGAAATCACTTAGGTAAAAAAAGTGTGAAAAAAGGCTTCAGTCTGTTAATAAATGTGTCTTACAGAATGGTAAATAAAATGTATAATCTTTACGTTTATATGATACTGGACTGCCATGTATCATGTCTACAGTACCCTGTCTCTTCGAGAGTCTCGGAGCTCCTGGAGGAAGTCTCGGAGGGCACAGCGCAGCTTCTCAGGGTCCAGCTGAGGCAGAAGCATGGGGAGGGGGGTGTCACCCTGTTCTGGGGAGATCAGCCTGGAGCAGCCCAACGTATTGTCAGGGGTCGAACCTCCAAAATCTGGAAGAAAAAATTACAATCAGTATAACTCCAATCCCATCAAGTATTCTACAGGATTTTGTTTGTCTCTGTAAATACAATTAATTACAGCCTGCTTTCACATTGATGTTTGGCAAGGGGCGAGAGGCTACGTGTGATGCTGCTGTGGGATGCTCCCCCTGGGGCTCCTGCCCCAGCTGGCACTGCTCCGGCCCCCCAGCCCGATGCCCAGTGTACGGGTCAGCGCCGACTGCAGGCTGCCCAGGCGGAACTCCAGCTCCCTGCGTCCGGCTACGGACCTGGCCAGCTCTGCCTCGGTGGCTGCCAGGCGGCCCTGGGCCTCGCTGAGCTGCAGGCTAGACAGAGTGAGGGAGTCCTGGGCTGTCTGGGGCCGCAGGGACAGGTTCCTGGCCTCATCCTGGAGCTTCTTCTCACAGCCCCGGGCCTCCTGCATCTGGGCTGTCAGCTCCCTCTCACAACCCCGACAGCCTAACTCTGACTCTGTCAGATGCCTCTGGAGGATGGACAGCTGGAGGGAGGAGAAAGAGAGGGGGAGGGAGGAGAGAGGGAAGGATAGCGATTGAAAGAGTGGTACAGCAGAAAGGGATGTGTAGAGGGAGGTTGATTAAGTTTTATGTTTAACCAAGCCTAAACTCTCACTCTACACCCTCCTCAATCTCTTCCACCATCCTCACCTCTTTCTTGATGGAGGTCCTGGCTGTGTCTGCCTCGGCCAGCTTCTGTTTGAGAGAGAACATCTCCCTTCCTCTCTCCTCCTCTCTCTGCTCCTCCAGGGAGAGACGCGTCTGCAGCTCAGCCACCTCCTTCCCTTTCTGTTCCTTCTCTCCATCAAGCACCTTCACCTGATGGAGTGATTGGATGGAGGAGTTATAGACTATGTCTAAACCAAGGCCTGGAGTTTTTCCTGGTATGATCACGTGGACAGCAAAAACTAAATGCCTAGTCAAGTTATTTATAGTGTTCTACAGCAGTTAAGGTAAACCGATAAATGTCAAATTATAAACAGAGTATTTCAGAGATGTGACCGTGTGACGGACCTGTCTGCGTAGCTCCTGCAGCTCTCTCTGGGCCTCCAGTCGTGACCTCTCGACCTCTCTCAAACAGCTGCGGAGTTCCGTCACCTCTCTATGGGCAGACGACAGGCTCTCCCCCAGAACAGCCAGCCGCTGCTCCTTCTCCTCACACTGATGCTTCACACTGACACACACACACAATATTAGTATTGCAACTACTGCAGTGAGAGTTCAGTAAAAATAAAATGTCAAATATTACACACTTTTGTATAGATGCTTTCTTTAGGATTTACGATCCCACAGTGATACTAGTACTGAACATGTGGAAGGTGTGCAGCCAAGCTCTACCTGATTCTCTCAGAATCTGCACTTATCAGTGTCTCCCTCAGCTGCATTTGATAGGCTGAGTGTGTCTCTCTCCTTGGTGACATCACAGAAGGTGTGCCGTAGCTCCACCCCGTCCCTTCTGTACCCCTCCCCGGTGTCCCGGGTTTGGTTGAGGCACCTCTCCATCTCCAGCATGTCCCGCCTCACCTGGTCTCGGCTCTCCTCACTGGCTGAGAGAGAAGCTCTGCACTCCTCCAACTGGAAGAGGAAGTTAGGGAGAGTGGTAAAGAAATGTTGAACCAGAAATGGTCACTGGCTCCATCCCTGACTCTAACCGTACCTCACCTCTTTGAGTGCAATGTCAGTGTGTGTCTGTAGGTCAGTGCAGTTCTCCTGCAGCCTGTATAGCTCCCGATCATGAACACTGCCAGCCTCTTCCAGCTGAGAGCGAAGCTCCAGTAACTCAATGGTCAGAGTTCCCACTGAGGCCTATAGACAAAAGTCAAGGAGACTTTAGAGTTTGGACACATACATGTTTAGCATTTTAATGTATTTTAGAACAATTCATGATAGTACAGAATGGGCACAGAGTTATAACGCGGTCTAGAATTACCCTCTCTTGGGCTTTGTAATGCGCTGCCTCTCTGGCCAGTCTATCCAGCTCCAGGGCTGCAGTACCCAGCTCTGCCTTCAGGATGGACACCCTCTCAGACAGCACAGCCTTCTCTGCTTCCTTCTGGGACAGCATCTGAGAGAGGGCAATAGAAAGGGCCTCTATAACTGGGGATATAAGTTCTCTTATCAGTATTTTCTCTGCACTTCATTACAGAGTCTGATCTCTATTACATGGTGTCTTTGTCTGGTCTCTAAGATGTGACTGACCTGTTGTTTCTCTGTCTATGCCTGTAGCAGACTCTGGTCTCTGTCGTGGTGCAGACTCCTCACTTCATCTCTCAGGTCTTCCCGGTCTCTCTCGGCTCTGAGGAGCTGCTCCTCGACCTCTTGTCTGACACGTCGTAGTGCCCCCTCCTGTTCAGACTCCAGACTGTGACGCAGGGCCTCCTGGAGAACAAACACACTCAGTTGTTCATGTTCATTGTATGGGTCTAACCAGCCCAAATAAAGAACATGAACAACTGAGTAGAATCAAGACACACATTGAGACATCTTGGGCAAAAGTAAGAAACATAAATAATAATCATAATAGTACTGGATACAAGTAAAACCATCCTTATAATATTCTTACTGCTAGAGCAAAAACCTCTCCAAACAGATCTAGTCTAGTAGAACTAGACTTCTACAGTGGCCCCCATCCCCCCCTCACCTTCTCAGCGGTCAGTCTCTCTGCCTCCTCCTGGTGGTCAGTGATGGCGGTGCGTAGGGCCTGCTGGGACTCCTGCTGGGTGGTGCTCAGGGCCTGGCTCAGAGTCTCTCTCTCCCGCTCACTCTGTGCCAGTGCATTCTCCCCATCAGCACACACACGCCTCAGCTCCGCTACACAGGACAATAGGGGACATGATGAGCAGTTTCGAACCTGTGTTCATACAGTCATGTAATGGCTATAGCATCATTTCTCCATCAATCTCCTCAACTCCTTTTTACTAACACTTGATCTGGTTTCCCCTCTTTCTTCCGATGTTCTATGGCTCCAATGCTCCTCAATAATATTATTTAATTCTAACTTATCAATCCTCCCGTCTTCCTTGTTGATGCTCTCTCTGCCACTACCATCTTATTTTCACTCATTTGGTTCCTCTCTGTATGTAAGTCATTCATTTCTCATCCTCCTGTCCCCTCTCTCTCTCACCGGTGGTTGTCTCACAGCGCAGCTGCAGACTCTGGATCTCTGTCTCCGGCTGCTCTCTGTCAGACTCCAGCTGCAACAGCTGCTGCTGCACCTCAAACAGGCTGGTCTCCAGGGCCTCCCGCTCCGACCTGCAGGGGCATGACACACGCATCAGGGACCAATTCTTCAACACACACACACACACACACACATACACACACACAGACGGACATGCATGCACATGCGCACACACACACAGATCTCACCTGAATGCGGCCAGCTCCTCGGTCAGCATGGCGTTCTCTCTCTCTGATGCAGTCAGCTGGACCACCAGCCCCGTCCTCTCTCTAGCCAGCTCCGCCCTGTCCCGCCCTACTTCCTCCAGGGCCACGCCCTGTCTCTGTTCCTCACCCCGGGCCATGCCCAACTCCGCCCCCAGAGAGCTCACCTCGCCACACAACTGTCAGCAGAGAAATACACAGGTACATGCAGTAAAATTGTACACATTTACAGACAGAGATTCACAGAACAATGAGGTTTCAGAACTCAGTGATTATCATTCTTTGTTAATTACTGAAGCTCTTTCTTGCTGAGAAGACACATTATCATATGCCACTTTCCCATTCTCATCATTTACCTGAGTGACTTTGTCCTGCAGCTTCACTCTATCTGCCCGGAGGCTCTGAAGCTCCGCCTCCATCCCCACCCTGCTCAGCTCAGACTCCTGCAGTGATTGGTGGAGGGCGAGGTGTGCGGTGTCCAGCTCTAGCCTGTCCTGCTCCAATCGGACCAGCTCATCTCTGATGGTCAGCTTCTCCTGCTCCGCCTCACGCTTCTGGGCCTGCAGATGGGCCTTCTCCTCCTCCAGCTGAGAGAGAGACAGAGAGAGAGAGAGAAACATGGACACGTATGAGAGAGTAAACGGGTGTGGAAGGCCTGAATTGAAGAGGTCCTAGCCTATAGAATAGGCCAGAGCGATGCTTTGTTTTGATGGTTACTCTTGCATTAGTCCTATATGACTTCACCCACAAGTGTTAGTCAAATGTTGATCAAGGTGTTGGTCCCACTGTGTCCCACCTGGCTGATGATGGAGTTGAGGTCAGACTTGTCCTGGGCTAGGCCCTCATTCATGCTGCCCATCTTGGCCAGAGAGTCTCGGAGGGCAGCCTCCTCAGAGTCAAGCTTATTGACCAGCAGAGAGAGCTCTGCATTACTGCTCTCAGCCTGGGGGACAGAGGAGAAAACATACAGGACAGAGAGAAGATGGGTGAACTTTTAAGAGGTGAATTTTCAAGGAGAGGAAGTCAAAGGAGGACCAAATAGTGACAACCAAACACAAGAGGATCCAGAGAGTGAGTGACATCATCTGTGTGTCTTACCCGGGTTAGAGCCTCAGTGAGCTGGGCCTTCTCCCCCTCCAGCAGCTGCCTCTCCACCTCCGCCTGGTGGTGGGTCTCTCTCACTGCAGACAGCTCCCCTCGCTGGACAGACGCCCGGCTCTCACTCTGCTCCCACTGCTTCTGACTGTGGGGACAGGGACCAGGGACAGGGTTAGAGACAGAGACATGACTACTGGGTTTGTTTTCCATTCACACACCCTATCGATGTCAATTGGTTTTGCTGACTTTCTCCATCTCTTATCTCACTCACACTCGCTCTGTCTCAGCCTTGGCTCGGTCTCTTTCCTGCCGTTCGGCCTCCTTCTCCTCTCTCTCGTGATCCCTCTCTCTCTCTGGGCCGACGTCACGGCCTGCTGAAGCTTTTCACAGTCCATCTGCAGGATCTGGGCCTTGATCAGAGCTGTCTGGGCTGCCTTCTCCATAGCCATCTTCTCACTGAGAGGACAGACACACAGACACAGCGGACAACAGGACATTGTGATTCGAAATTTCTGTAAAGCTGTATGAAAGGAAAGATGTGCGCTTCCTGAAAATAAAGTTAACTGCTAGTGCTTACAATATCTGTAGCATTAGCTACTCCTCTCTCCATGCATACTAAGGCTTGTTCTTTAACCAGGGCACTGAGGGAAGACACTTCCTGGTCCTAAAGGGTTTTCCATCACCCAATTTGTTTTATAAGTCTGCTTGCGGACTCTTCTGGTTGTACCTAGCCAGTTTGTCTCTGTCTTGTTTCAGACGGTCTCTCTCTCTCTGCGTGGTGTCTTTTTCTCTCTGAACTCCATCCCTCTCTCCCTGCAGGGTCCAACTGCGCTGCTCTGTCTCTCGCTTGGCTGACTCCGCCTCTGCGAGCTGCCTGCGCAGCATCTGCAATGATGACTGGGCAGAGGACAGACACCCCCGGACCTCCTGTAGACCAGAGAGACAGAGGCAGAGGAGAGAGTGGGACACTGAACACTGGACACTGAAAGTGATACAGAGGAATTAAGAGATAAGACAACTTTTATAGGAAATGTTTGTATAGGAAAGTTGGACAATGTAACATTGTAATAAAGCTGGCTATAAGAAGCCTCAATTCTCAATGACTACAGTAAAACCACTTATATAGTAGAAGATGTGTTAATGTGTCCAGCTGCAACAGTGTGGACGGGGTACCTGCAGCTGGAGATGTCTGCTGTTGACAGCAGAGCGCAGGGCAGACAGGCTGGCCTCTGGGACGGGTGCCAACGAGGAGTAGCGGCTAGGAGAGGTGGATTGCTGTGGTGACGAGGAGCGGTGAGGGGAGGAGCCACGGAGCAGAGCCAATAAAGGAGCTCCGGTGTTCTCCTGGTCTGCCTCTGATGATGAGTCCCCATCGGACAGGACAGTCTAGGGAGGGGTTTAAATGTGGAGGTTGGTCAAAGTTTGCTGTGTGTGTGTGTGCGTATGTGAGAGACTGCTGTACCTGTGCAATGTCTCTCAGTGTGTCCAGCAGTGTTTCAGTATGAGCTCTCATCACCTGCATGTCTGTCTCATCGTTCCCAATCTGCTCCTGTAGGAAGATAACCATAGTGAGGAGGGAGGGGTATGATGGCTACTGATGGCAAATGGCTACAGGAAGTTTCTATGCTGGGGTCACACAGGCCAATCTCACCTCCAGTCTCCTGGTCAGAAAGGCCATGTCTCGGTCTCTCTCCTCAGTCTGACCCTTCAGCCTCTCCCCCTCTTGCACAGCATCTGACCGTCTGACCACACACACACAAATCACTTAGCATACCATTGAATCTCTAAGATGCACATTACACTTCACCCTCCTGATTTGTGTACCACCACCAGGCAGACCAGGCTGCCACTCAGTAAACACAGAGAGACAGAAAGACAGACAGTGTCAGAGTCCCATAGTACACTACTTTTGAGCAGAGCCCTATGTAGGGTGCCATTTGATACACAGCCAATGACTGAGCACAGTGTTCAACTCTCTCCCTGACCTGGCATTGAGCTTGGCCCTCTCTGCGTCTGTCCTGGTCTGCAGGCTCATCATCTCGGCCACCCTTTCTCTGAGCTGCAGCTCCAGCTGCCCACGCAGCGCCACCTCCCGCTCCAGAGCCAGGGCCGCCCCTCCCTCCCGGTTGCGCATCGTGGAGGAAAGGCCGGAGCAGGACGACTGGATAGAGTGGGAGGTCCGTGCCAGCTCATTACGCATGTCTGACAGGTCCCTGGCAGGGGGAAAGGGGCAGAAGAAGAAATATGAAATAATTCAAATTCACAACAACCACTATACATAGAGCACAAATATAGTGGCAAAGTCACAATATAAAATGGGGTGCATTCATGCCGTTTGTTGTGCAGTTAGTTGTTCTGACCTCTCTGTAGCGCTCTTCAGCTCACAGACCTGCCTTCGGAAGCCCACCACCTGTCGCCATAGGGACAGTAGACGACTGTGCTCACTGCTGAAATAACTGTGGAAAGACTAAGAGAGAGGAATTGTGAAATAGCACGTGACAGAAAATAAGAGAAGTGTTTCTTATATTCAAAATGAAAACAGCCATCCACAAAAACTCTCATTTCTAATACCCACCTCCTCCTCCCTCCTCCAATCAGACTCTCTCTGCTCCAGCTCCTCCCTGGACTTGGACCAATCAACAGTGAGTCTGCGTATGTCCTGGCTGAGTGCCTCATTGGCCAGTCCTGCTTGCTCCAACTGCTCTCTCAGCATGGCGTTCACTGCAGACAGACTGCTGCTCCTGTGGAGCATAACACGGCATTTGTCACGGTTTACTAAGCCAGAACCCAGAAGCAGACCAGGACAAGGTAGGTTGAAACAAAGGTGAGTGTTTATTTAATAGATCCACGAGTGAGGCTGAATAATCCAGGGAACAGAGCGGGTGTCGTGGATGGGTTGTTGAGGGTGCAGTGGTAGGTCCAGTAATGGCTCGGCAGCCGCCGACCATCAGGCAGAGGTTGGATGAAGGTTCCGGATGAGTGACTGCAGATGGAACAAAACGGAGGTAAGTACAAAACAAGCAAACAAGGTGCAAAACAACAAAACTAACGCTACATGCTCTAAGGCTGATCCACTGATAAACATACTGTTCATGGCTAACGATCCGGCAGGGAATGGATGTTAGGACAGAGCCTAAGAAGGGTGATGATCAGGACCAGGTGTGCAGATTGCTGATGGGATGCAGGTGCGGAAATCAAGAGAGCTCCCGCCTAGCAACGTTGCCCGGCAACCAGGCAGGGAGCGTTCCAGAACCCTCGGGAAACTGGAGATCCCGAGCAGAAAAACTAGTAACACAGACAGGAACCGACTCAAACTGCAGGGTTCGTTACAGTACCCCCCCTCCGACGAACGCCACCGGGCGGACTCCCCGGAGCGCCAGGATGGAGGCGGTAGAAGTCACGAATGAGGTCAGCGTCCAGGACCTGTCGCCGCGGAATCCAACTCCTCTCTTCAGGACCATAACCCTCCCAGTCCACGAGATACTGGAAACCCCGGCCCCGCCGTCTGGAATCCATGATGCGTCGCACCGTGTAGGCAGGCCCACCTCCGATCCTCCGAGGAGGAGGAGGAGGAGGCGGAGGAGGCAACAGAGGACTGAGGAGAACAGGCTTGAGGCAGGAGACATGAAAGGTGGGATGGACTCTGAGCGTTCTCGGTAGTTTGAGTCGAACTGCAACCGGATTGATCACCTTCTCCACCACAAACGGACCAATGAACTTCGGGGACAACTTCCTAGACTCAGTCCGTAAAGGAAGATCCCGTGTGGCCAACCAGACCCTATCTCCGATGGTATAGGTGGGAGCGGGAATCCGGCGACGATTCGCCTGGAGCTGATACCGGTCCGAAACTCTAAGGAGTGCCTTTCTGGCCCGATGCCAGGTCCGGTGGCAACGACGAATATGGGCCTGAACAGAGGGCACTGAGAGCTCCTTCTCCTGAGAAGGGAACAAGGGAGGTTGGTAGCCATACAGGCACTGGAAGGGAGACATCCCAGTGGCAGATGTAGGGGAGAGTATTGTGGGCATACTCAACCCAAGGCAACTGAGAGACCCAGGAGGTGGGGTTGGAAGAGACAAGGCAGCGTAGCGTGGATTCCATCTTCTGGTTGGCTCTCTCCGCCTGACCATTAGATTGGGGGTGAAAACCAGATGTGAGACTGACTGTAGCTCCAATGGCCAAACAGAAGGACTTCCAGACAGCAGAGGTAAACTGAGGGCCACGGTCGGAAACGATATCACTGGGCAAACCGTGGACCCTGAAAACCTCCCTAACCAGGATCTCGGACGTCTCCGAGGCAGAGGGAAGCTTGGCAATTGGCACAAAGTGGGCGAACTTGCTGAATCTGTCCACGATAGTCAGAACGACCGTGTTCCCCTCAGAAGCGGGCAACCCAGTGACAAAGTCCAGGGCCAGATGCGACCATGGTCGCCGGGGAATAGGAAGGGGGTGAAGTAGTCCAGAACTGGGCCGATTGGTACTCTTATTCTGCGCACACACTGGACAGGCAGCAACAAAACCCAGAGTATCCTCGGCCATGGCAGGCCACCAAAAACGTCTGCGAAGAAACGCCATCGTCCGAGCCACGCCAGGGTGACAAGCCATCTTGCTGGCGTGGGACCATTTGAGGACAGCAGGGCGAACCGACTCAGGCACAAACAACCGACCGGGTGGACCGTTACCGGGACCGGGCTGCGTCCGAAGGGCCGCCATCACCTCCTCCTCAATCTTCCACATAACAACTCCCACGACGCAGTTCCGGGGGAGAATTGTCTCGGTCTTGGACCCACTCTCTTCCGTCTTGGGAACATCCGGGACAAGGCGTCCGCCTTGCCGTTCTTAGATCCAGGTCGGAACGTCAGGGAAAAATTGAATCGTCCGAAAAACAACGCCCACCTGGCCTGACGGGAGTTGAGACGTCTAGCCGATTGCACGTAAGCAAGATTCTTGTGGTCAGTCCAGACCATAAACGGTTGCTCCGCCCCCTCCAACCAGTGGCGCCACTCCTCCAAGGCAAGTTTCACCGCGAGAAGCTCCCGGTTACCCACATCGTAATTCCTCTCCGCAGGCGAAAGGCGACGAGAGTAGTAGGCGCAGGGATGGAGTTTACTGTCCGTGGAGCATCGCTGCGACAGGATGGCGCCAACTCCCACATCAGACGCGTCCACTTCAACGACGAACTGACGGGCCGTGTCCGGTTGAGAGAGAAATCGCCTCTTCAAATCCAGAAACGCTCGATCCGCCTCCGGATTCCACTTGAAGGTCCTGATACTGGAAGTCAAGGCAGTTAACGGAGCGGCCACACGGCTGTAATCCCGGATGAATCTGCGGTAGAAATTCGCAAACCCCCAAAAATCTCTGGAGCTGCAATCTCGTACCGGGCTGGGCCCATTCCAGGACCGCTCTAACCTTCTCCTGGTCCATCCTAATCTCTCCCCTGGAGATGATGTACCCGAGAAAGGATGTCGTGTGGGCGTGAAACTCGCACTTCTCGGCCTTCACGAACAGGCGATTCTCCAACAATCGCTGCAGAACCTGCCGGACATGCTGGACGTGGTCGGAAGGTTCCTTCGAGAAGATCAGAATGTCATCCAGGTAAACAAACACAAAGAGACCGATCATATCTCTCAGGACGTCGTTCACCATACTCTGGAATACCGCTGGAGCATTGGTCAGTCCAAACGGCATCACCTGATACTCGAAGTGACCCATCGGTGTATTGAAACCCGTCAACCACTCGTCCCCCTCTCTGATCCGGACCATGTGATACGCATTGCGTAGGTCTAGCTTGGTGAACACTGTAGCACCCTGTAAGGAGTCGAAGGCAGAACTCATCAAGGGCAGGGGATACTTGTTCTTGACCGTGATGTCATTCAACCCCCCGATAATCAATACACGGTCGAAGAGAGCCATCCTTCTTACCCACAAAGAAGAATCCTGCCCCCCAGGGGTGATGACGAGGGACGAACGAGACCAGCAGCTAGGGACTCCTTGATGTAGGTCTCCAACGCCTCACGTTCAGGTCGGGAGATACTGTATAACCTTCCCTTGGGGTAGACAGCTCCAGGGAACAGGTTGATGGCACAATCATATGGTCGGTGGGGAGGGAGTGACAGAGCCTTCTGCTTACTGAACACTTCCCCCAAATCGTGATATGTCTCGGGAACCAGGGACAAATCTGGGGGTTTAGCCTCAATCACCTGACTGGGAACCGAATGGGGACAGGCAGTCTTGAGACAGTTAGCATGACAATCAAGGCTCCAACTCGTTACCTTGCCCGTCACCCAATCGAACGTGGGATTGTGTTCCTTCAGCCAGGGGTATCCAAGGACCAGAGGAACATGGGAAGACGGCAGAATGAAGAATGAAATCATCTCCGAATGATTCCCCGACAACAGCATCTTAACCGGTTCAGTCCTCATCGTGATACGTGCCAGACTACTGCCGTTCAGAGTGGTCGCTTCAATGGCTTCCGGCAATTGCTCCTTGGAAAGCCCCAGCTGTTCCACCAACTCGGCATCAAGAAAGCTTCCATCGGCACCTGAATCGATAAAAGCGTTAATCGCTAAGCTCTGATTCCTGTTCATAAGGGTAGCCGGGAAACGGGGTCTGACAGAGGTATTGAGAGGTCGAAACTGGCTCGCTAAAAAGTCCTCCCAACTTTAGCGAGCCGCGCAGTTTGACGACCGCCGGGAACAGGTGGCGAGGTAATGTCCCGAACCACCACAGTAGAGGCAACAGTTAGTCCTACGTCTGAGTTGGCGTTCCTCCTTGGTTAACCCGTGCCGCCCTACTTGCATTGGTTCAGAATCGGGAGACAGGACCTCTCCACTAATCCTGTGTGGTGGACGATGATCGACGTATTCTGGTCCAATCCCCGACCCGACTGGAACCTGAGAAGCTGATCGATTGGACGGAACCCATTGCTTCTCCCTCCTTCGCTCTCGGACTCGATTATCCACCCGAATAGACAAGGCTACCAAGCTGTCCAGGTCACTAGGCTCCGGATAGGAGATCAACTCATCCTTGAGCTGCTCCGACAGACCCTGGTAAAAGGCCGCTTGCAGAGACTCCTCATTCCACCCACTCTCCACAGCCAACGTCTTGAACTCGATCACGAAGTCGGCCACGCTGCGAGTTCCTTGGCGAAGCGAAAACAGGCGCCTAGCTGCGTCCCTCCCTCGGACGGAATGGTCGAAGAGCTTCCTCATCTCGGCCGTGAACCCCTGGTATGAAGCCATGCAGGGGTCTTGTCGTTCCCAAACGGCTGAAGCCCACTCCAGCGCTCGACCACGCAGCAACTCAATCACAAAGGCTATCCTAGCCTTGTCTGTGGCATAAGAGTAGGGCTGTAGATCGAACACTAACCCACACTGCATAAGGAAAGAACGGCATCTTCCCAGCTCCCCCTCATATTTATCCGGCGTCGGAACCTTGGGCTCACGGAAGGACACAGCTCCAGAAGCGGCAGGCGAGATGGGTGAAACCGGTAGTGGATCCTCCACCGGAAACTTGCACTGGTTCTGGACCTCCGTCAGACCGGTAGAAAGGTTCCGAACGGCCAACGCGATCTCCTGTAGCTCCGTGCTATGATGGCCCAACATCTTCTCCTGATGGGTAATGGCATGGCGAACAGAGTCCAGGTCCGCTGGGTTCATTACGGGCCGGATCGTTCTGTCACGGTTTACTAAGCCAGAACCCAGAAGCAGACCAGGACAAGGTAGGTTGAAACAAAGGTGAGTGTTTATTTAATAGATCCACGAGTGAGGCTGAATAATCCAGGGAACAGAGCGGGTGTCGTGGATGGGTTGTTGAGGGTGCAGTGGTAGGTCCAGTAATGGCTCGGCAGCCGCCCGACCATCAGGCAGAGGTTGGATGAAGGTTCCGGATGAGTGACTGCAGATGGAACAAAACGGAGGTAAGTACAAAACAAGCAAACAAGGTGCAAAACAACAAAACTAACGCTACATGCTCTAAGGCTGATCCACTGATAAACATACTGTTCATGGCTAACGATCCGGCAGGGAATGGATGTTAGGACAGAGCCTAAGAAGGGTGATGATCAGGACCAGGTGTGCAGATTGCTGATGGGATGCAGGTGCGGAAATCAAGAGAGCTCCCGCCTAGCAACGTTGCCCGGCAACCAGGCAGGGAGCGTTCCAGAACCCTCGGGAAACTGGAGATCCCGAGCAGAAAAACTAGTAACACAGACAGGAACCGACTCAAACTGCAGGGTTCGTTACAGCATTGCATCAATTGCATTGAATTCTGTATGCCATTAGTTTCATTACTGATTGGCCCAGGCAGATTCCAATCACTAACCTTTGCTGCTCCTCCTCCAACCGGATCAGAGCATTTTCCAGGTCGCCGCATGGATCCACCTCTTCTCGATGGTGACTGTTGCTGGACATATCACAACGACCCTAAAGGGAAATAAGAATGACAGTTATGCATCAGATGTGAATTGCAGATTAACTCAATACTTTTACTAAATGGCATGGTTAGTTGTTTCAGAATGTCTCCATAGTGGTGTAGCACAGTACGAACACTCAGTCTGTGCAGCTCCAGCTCCGAGGACTTCTCCACTAGAGTCTGCTCTAGATCTCCACACCTCTTCTTGTACTGCAGGACCTGGAGGGGAGGACACAGTGAGGTGATCTGCTCTCTGACTGGTAACATAATATAGATTACATTAGTTAATCAGCATCAGGTCCCTATTTGTCACCATAAAATGTTTTAATTCTTAGTAGGAGAGTCTGTAAGGCAGTGATGTCATACAGGAAGACATCTATGAGGTTCATGAACTCACTTCCCAAATTAAAACCGTAATAAAACACAGCCATTACCTGTTTTGTGTTCATTTGTGTGTTCTTCAATAAAAATAAAGTAAAAAAACAAAAACACGCCATTAGGCTCAACCTGTTGACCACAGAGGGTTGGCAGACAATTACAGGCCTACAAATGAACTAGTAAAACAACCTTTACCCTCCAAATAAAATAGAGGTGAATGGAAACACACGCATCATAGTGTGATACCTTCGCCTGCAGCTTCTGCACCAGCTGAGCCTGTCTCTGCTGGCCCTCCTGGTAGGCTGTGAGTTTACGCTTGTAGGCCGCCTGCTCCTCATCCAGACATTTGCGCAGGTCCACGTTCTGCTGAGCCAGGCTGGGAGACTCTGGTGAATCCTGGTCCCCGTCACCCGTCTCCAGGCGGAGCGCATGCTCTAGCTATATAGATTAAAACACATAACAGAGAGGTTGGGGGGTTGATGTGGCACAGGGGGGGTCACAGACTTACCCTTCAGAGTACTAGAACTCTGACTGATATGTAACCACTGTTGCTTACTGTCTTTCTTTGGGATTGCCAGGTATGCTATGTGGTCTGCCCTAGAAAGTAAAATAACATGCTGAAATTTTTAACCATAATTCTCTGTTACAAATGCATAATTATTGCATGGTGCAAGATGGTTCCATTTGCATCTATTTAACCATATCTGAACAAAATGGTTTCTTAGCGGGCTCTGTGATTGAGGAGTTGTAAGCAGCACTAATGAATGTTCCTGGCCTCCAGGCCCGGCTCCAGGATGACATGCCTGAGGGGGCATTTTAAATCCATGTGGGGGGGCACAACTAGTATTGCTTTAGAGCCTTAATAAAACAAGGTAGATTGGACCTACTACGACATACAAGTGTTACCTAAATGCAGCCGTAGCTGCCGTAGGCCTACACCTAATTTGCGCCTACCAACACGCACAGATCAGCTCAACAGGATGAGCACCACTAGGCAATCAAAGATTCTTACAGGCTTCATAGCTTAAACTTCAATTATTAGAACTGTACGCTACATTTCTGTTGAATTTGTGACACTATGCAATGAGCGTAAATCTACAGTAAGCCAAGCCTAAGTGCATATTCTATATAGCTGATGTGAAATTTCCTACATGACAGTAGTCAATTTGAATCTGCCACGGATAAGAGTAAATGCCCATTCAGAGAGCAACACACACATGCTATAGCAAGAGAGCAGGGAGGGGGCGAAAAGGAGACCGCCGTTTTCATAGTATTGACATCAGCTTTACAGTAGCCTATCACACAACAACTGTATATAAAGCAAATTAATAATAACAGAGCGAACGTTTGCCTTCTTCTTTTAGTAGGCTACACACGGTATTGGTCCTATACTACTGCGACATACAAAATGTAAAAACATGTAGGCCCTGTACCTTTTGCAGAATATCAGTCTGTCCCTGATGTTTTTCCTGGAGAGAAGTGGCTTCTTCGCTGCCCTTCTTGACACCAGGCCATCCTCCAAAAGTCTTTGCCTCACTGTGCGTGCAGATGCACTCACACCTGCCTGCTGAGCAAGCTCTGCACGGGTTGTGCCCCGATCCTGCAGCTGAATCAACTTTAGGAGATGGTCCTGGCGCTTGCTGGACTTTCTTGGGCGCCCTGAAGCATTCTTCATAACAATTGAACCTCTCTCCTTGAAGTTCTTGATGATCCAATAAATGGTTGATTTAGGTGCAATCTTACTAGCAGCAATATCCTTGCCTGTGAAGCCCTTTTTGTGCAAAGCAATGATGACGGCACGTGTTTCCTTGCAGGTAACCATGGTTAATAGAGGAAGAACAATGATTTCACCCTCCTTTTAAAGCTTCCAGTCTGTTATTCTAACTCAATCAGCATGACAGAGTGATCTCCAGCCTTGTCCTCGTCAACACTCTCACCTGTGTTAACGAGAGAATCACTGACATGATGTCAGCTGTTCCTTTTGTGGCAGGGCTGAAATGCAGTGGAAATGTTTTTTGGGGGATTAAGTTCATTTTCATGGCAAAGAGGGACTTTGCAATTAATTGCAATTAATATGATCACTCTTCATAACATTCTGGAGTATATGCAAATTGCCATCATAAAAACTGAGGCAGCAGACTTTGTGAAAATTAATATTTGTGTAATTCTCAAAACTTTTGACCACGACTGTACACAACAACTGTCATTTTGCACACAAGAAAGCACGCAATGTTGAAGAGAAGCCCCATGAAGACTAGTAGCCCAAGATCCGATCATTAAAACAGCACACACCGTTGATTCAGGACCACGGACAGAAGGCTACCACCAGTCAGCGCGATGAAAGGATGCTCTGCCAATTTCAGCACCACTGAAGTGGACAGCCAGGACAATAAGATTAAAGAGTCAGGGCTCACCCCAGAGGACAACCTATAGGCTACATTGGTCACTGTCCCTATACCCTTAAAATAACGCAAAGCTGTATATCTATCAATAGCAATTAGACCCACAAAAACCAAGCAATGACATTAAGAATCACAGATAAATCTAACCTGCATTGAAGTAAAAAAACAAGTCCTAAAGTAACTATACATTACATTCAGAAATCTGCCAAACAACCAGGCTTACATGAGGGAAAACCAAGGAATTAATCATAATGCTGACCCACGGTGCTTTCAACTACATACTCTTGTTTTACTCATGAGTCTCTGTAGTTTGCTTGGAGCTGGTGTGCTCGTGCCCTGGCATGCCTCCCAAAGCTTTTCGAATTCAGCATCACATCGCAGTTTTTCAACGCACCCATACGTACTGCAGACAAGTTTGACACTGGTGTGCAGATAAGTAGCTCAGACTGCAGTAACTTGTTAGGAGGGTCGAGGAGCCCCAGGATTTTGTGAGTCATGTTAGCAATAAACTTAAAGCTCGGCTCTGTCACTGCTTTCAATAAGTCTGTGGCCTTAAGTCTCACATCTGTGCCATATGCGCGAGTAGATTCTATTTCACCAAGCATCTCTGTGATGCTGTCACTTGATTGGACTGGCCACCGTGGCGAGGTGGCCAGTCCATCTCTGATTAAGAATTATTTCCAGTTTTCCCCCAGTGTACTGTGCAGCCACCGTGGGTTTCCAAAAAGAAATTGTACACAGAGCTACACACATTGAAAAAGTCCTCTATTGCCTCCTCAGACGACATAGCGTGCACCACAACCAAATGCAGACCTTGAACCAGGTGCTTTAAAAAGGCCTGCTTTCTCCCACTTAAAATGCGGCTCGGGTAAGTGTCAAGACAAACCTGCGCTGGTTCCTCATCACAGAGGTCCTCAGGTGCCAGTGGCTGGGGTAACGGAGGTGCAGGGGCTTGTTGTGATGTTAACCTCATGCTGATGGTGCTAGGCATGGCTTTTCTCGGTCTTGTTGGTCAGCAGGCGGCGTGGGGTATGGGCGGGTATTGCATTTGCTGCTAGGCTCCTCTACCTCGGTGGTCAGGCTTGCAGGCTGCTCGTTGAGCTCGGAATCGGTATCGACATACTGGTCCTCATGTTCAGCCGCATTTAGTAAGGCTAAATTCTAACGCCATACTACTGAGCCCCCCCTCTGGCCTGACCCCCCTCTCTTCCCCACTAAAGCCCCTGTTTACAATCACCAGGGGTGTCAAACGTCATAGCAACATGCCACTTCACTTCATTCCAGTCCTAGTAACCAAGGAGACGGACTAAATTATCCCGAGCAGACAAATAAAATAATGAAAGGAAAATTGAGAAAGGGGTACATTGGTAATTGTTATATGTGTCTGTCAAATGTCCGTGTGACTGTGGCCTGCTTGGTCTTTACAGTGCCTGGTGTATGGCAACACCACCTACTATTGCTTTACGGGAAAGATTGGAGACCACAATGGTGGGTCAAGCATTTAAACCCACCACATTTACAGCCTCTCGCAGTCAGGTTAGTGTAGTACTACAACCAGCCCAAATAAATAATAAATACATCTCCCTCACTAACTTTAAGCATCAGTTGTCAGAGCACCTTACCGATCACTGCACCTGTCACACCCTGGCCTTAGTTATCTTTGTTTTCACTATATTTTAGTTAGGTCAGGGTGTGACATGGTGAAGTATGTGTTTTGGTTTGTCTAGGGGTTTGTAGGTTTATGGGGTAATGTCTTGTCTAGGTGTTTGTATGTTGATGGCTGCCTGGATTGGTTCTCAATTGGAGACAGCTGTGGTTTATTGTCTCTAATTGGGAGCCATATTTAAGGCAGCCATGGGCATCATGTGTTGGTGGGTAATTGTCTATGTTGAACGTTTGTTGCTTGTCTGTGCACTTACGTTATTTAGCTTCACGGTCGTTTGTTGTTTTGTTAGTTTTGGATAGTGTTCGGTTTCGTGTTTTTTCTCTCTTCCAAAATAAAGAGATGTATTTTGCACACGCTGCGCCTTGGTCCAATATCTCACAAGAAGACGATCGTGACAGAATTACCCACCATCAAAGGACTAGCGGCGTGTCCAGGAGCCAAGGGTCTGGACATGGGAGGAGATTTTGGAAGGTAAAGGGTCTTGGACTTGGGAGGAAATCCTGGATGGGATGGATCGACGGCCATGGTGTGAAACAGTGGAGAGGCGACTGAGAGAGGAGCAACGGCGTCAGCAGGGCCATCGTCGGAAGGACGAGAGGCAACCCCAAAAAGTTTTTTGGGGGGGCACATGGCTTGGGCGGCTGGGCAGCAGGAGGCTGCCACAGGGAGACGTGGAGAGAAGGCTACCGGTTTACGGGAGCCATTGGCGAGTAGAGGGAGGGAAGCAGTTGAGGCACGGCGTAAGAGACTGAGGTGTGTTACCAGTCCGGTCCGGCCCGTTCCTGATCCCCGGTTAAGGCCAGTGGTGTGTGTTCCCAGTACGGACCGGCCTGTTCCTACTCCACGCATCAAGCCCACGGTGTGCGTCGCCAGTCCAGCCCGGCCGGTTCCTGCTCCACGTACGAAGCCTACGGTGAACGTCGCCAGCCCAGCCCGGCCTGTTCCTGCTCAACGCACAAAGCCTACGGTGTGCGTCGCCAGCCCAGCCCGGCCTGTTCCTGCTCCACGTACGAAGCCTACGGTGTGCGTGGCCAGCCCAGCCCGGCCTGTTCCTGCCACTCGCACCAAACCTACGGTGCGCGTCGCCAGCCCGGTCCGGCCTGTTCCTGCCACCCGCACCAAGTCTACGGTGCGCGTCGCCAGCCCGACCCGGCCTGTTCCTGCCACTCGCACCAAACCTACGGTGCGCGTCGCCAGCCCGGTCCGGCCTGTTCCTGCTCCCCGCACTAGCCCTGAGATGCGTGTCCTCAGCCCGGGACCACCAGTTCCGGCACCACGCACTAGGCCTTATGTGCGTCCCCAGGGTCCAGCATGCCCTGTTCCTTCTCCCCGCACTAGCCCTGAGATGCGTGTCCTCAGCCCGGTACCTCCAGTTCCGGCACCACGCACCAGGCCTATAGTGCATCTCGGCCGGCCAGAGTCTGCTGGCTGCCCAACGGCGCCTGAACTGCCCGTCTGCCCAACGGCGCCTGAACTGCCCGTCTGCCCAACGGCGCTTGAACTGCCCGTCTGCCCAACGGCGCCTGAACTACCCGTCTGTACTGAGCCTGCTAAGCCGCCCGTCTGCCATGAGCCTTCAGAGCCGTCCGCCAGACCGGAGCCGCTAAAGCCTTCCGCCAGACAGGAGCCGCTAGAGCCTTCCGCCAGACAGGAGCAGCCGAAGCCTTCCGCCAGACAGGAGCAGCCAGAGCCTTCCGCCAGACAGGATCAGCCAGAGCCTTCCGCCAGACAGGAGCAGCCAGAGCCTTCCGCCAGCCATGAGCAGCCAGAGCCTTCAGCCAGCCATGAGCAGCCAGATCCGTCAGCCAGCCATGAGCAGCCAGATCCGTCAGCCAGCCATGAGCAGCCAGATCCGTCAGCCTGCCATGAGCAGCCAGATCCGTCAGCCAGCCATGAGCAGCCAGATCCTTCAGCCAGCCATGAGCAGCCAGATCCGTCAGCCAGCCATGAGCAGCCAGATCCGTCAGCCAGCCATGAGCAGCCAGATCCGTCAGCCAGCCATGAGCAGCCAGATCCGTCAGCCAGCCATGAGCCGTCCAGCCAGGATCCGCCAGAGCCAGCCAGCCAGGATCCGCCATTCAGTCCGGTGCTGCCCCTTAGCCCGGTGCTGCCCCTTATCCTGGTGCTGCCCCTTAGTCCGGTGCTGCCCCTCAGTCCGGTGCTGCCCCTTAGTCCGGTGCTGCTCCTTATCCTGGTGCTGCCCCTTATCCTGGTGCTGCCCCTTAGTCCGGTGCTGCCCCTTAGTCCGGTGCTGCCCCTTAGTCCGGTGCTGCCCCTTAGTCCGGTGCTGCCCCTTAGTCCGGTGCTGCCTCTTAGTCCGGTGCTGCCCCTTAATCCAGTGGGGTTAAGTTGGAGGGTGGTCATTTGGAGGAGGCTACGAAAGCGGGTAGTGACTATGGTGGGGTGGGGACCACGACCAGTGCCAGAGCCGCCACCGTGGACAGACGCCCACCCAGACCCTCCCCTAGACTTTATGCAGGTGCGCCCGGAGTTCGCACCTTAAGGGGGGGGTTATGTCACACCCTGGCCTTAGTTATCTTTGTTTTCACTATATTTTAGTTAGGTCAGGGTGTGACATGGTGAAGTATGTGTTTTGGTTTGTCTAGGGGTTTGTAGGTTTATGGGGTAATGTCTTGTCTAGGTGTTTGTATGTTGATGGCTGCCTGGATTGGTTCTCAATTGGAGACAGCTGTGGTTTATTGTCTCTAATTGGGAGCCATATTTAAGGCAGCCATGGGCATCATGTGTTGGTGGGTAATTGTCTATGTTGAACGTTTGTTGCTTGTCTGTGCACTTACGTTATTTAGCTTCACGGTCGTTTGTTGTTTTGTTAGTTTTGGATAGTGTTCGGTTTCGTGTTTTTTCTCTCTTCCAAAATAAAGAGATGTATTTTGCACACGCTGCGCCTTGGTCCAATATCTCACAAGAAGACGATCGTGACAGCACCTGTACACAGCCCATCTGAAATTAGCCCACCCAACTCATCCCCATATTGTTATTTATTTTGCTCATTTGCACCCCAGTATCTCTATTTGCACATAATCTCTTGCACAGTGTTAATACTAATTGTAATTATTTTGCAATATGGCCTATTTATTGCCTTACCTCCATAACTTGCTACATTTGCACACACTGTATATATATTTTCTGTTGTATTTTTTGACTTTATGTTTTGTTTTACCCCATATGTAACTCTGTGTTGTTGTTTTTATCGCACTGCTTTGCTTTATCTTGGCCAGGTCGCAGTTGTAAATGAGAACTTGTTCTCAACTGGCTTACCTGGTTAAATAAAGGTGAAATAAAATAAATAAATAAAAAATAATTAAGAATTGAACTCACTAACTACTCCCCACCAAATGCCTTAATTCTCTCATTCTGAACCTCCATTTTGTTATGTGCTTCACATGCAATCCTGTTATATTTTCCTGGATAATCTAATTGTATCTTTTAATTACTGATCTTCTGCCTCCTCTTCTCTGTCTCTTACCCTCTCGCTGATGGTGTTGTATTTGATGGCCAGCTCATCGCGGTCCGCCCTGCTTTGGGCCAGCAGGTCCTCCAGCCTTCCCAACTCTACCTGCAGCACCCGGTTCTCCTCATGGACAAACATCACTGAGGACATGGCTCCTGGTGCTGGGGTGGGGAGAGAGAGAGTGGCAGACAACCACATGTATTAATGAAGAGCACAGCACTTCATTCAATATTCAGAACACTACTTTGAATGCATCTGTGATATTTTATAATCAGATGGTTGGCCACTCACAGCTCTCGTTGAGGTTCTTGGTGACAATCTCTCGGACCCGTGCAGGTAGACACGTAGTTGGGTCTTCTGGGGAGGCGCCTCGGACCGTCAGCTTCTTCTCCTTAGACAGCACACTCTCCTCCAGCCTCTGGTAAGGAGATACAGACACAGAAGCATTTATAGGAGAGAGAGGGCAAAACACAACGAGAGAGCATGTACAGTGAAGATGGGAGAACAGCTGTTGCAGTCACCTGCTTGAAAAGGTGTGAGGCTATTTGATTATCCTACTGAATGTGAACACTTTTGAATTTACTGTCTGCAATCTCTGTCTCATTTGTGATAGTTCCTCTCCTCAGAGACAGACTAATGCTCAGGGCCCAGCAGAGCACAGTGCCATGAGGACAGGTGGCTTCTCAGCAGTCACTCCTGTCTACCAGAGAGATGTGTTCAGAATAGAACACTGACCTCACACTCTGCAGAGCACACATACATACACTTTCATAACACAACAGAGAGCAGAATTAATGGCATCTCTGTCGAAGTGTCAAACCATCAGCATCCCTAGTGAAGAAGTCTATTGTAATTACAACTAGGCAACATAATTATAAACTTATTGATATTTCTATAATGATTTACAATCAATAATTTACAGGAGAATATCAATACACCCTAAAAACAACGATAAATAGAAGTGCAATCATGCACTGGCCATGACATGACCTGTACTACAAATTCCAATTTGGAATCCGTGTTGGAATTCTCCGTGTCGCTCATTGAGAAACGGTTGATTTTGATCCAAAGACAGCAAGATCTTCAGGGCCGAAAAATAAACGTTTCGCTCCAGTCCCGTGCGCTGGTAGGGTTATCAAATAGGATTAACCGTTGGATTCAGATCCAAATTAACGGATGCACGCGGTTAAATGCGTATCTAAATTAACAACACACTAGCAACTATAAAAATAAAATAATATGTCTGCTGTACAGACAGTCCAGAAAGTTGTGATAGTTCGTTGGAATCCCAGGATTTCTCCCACGTCCCACAGGTGCGTCCTGCTCGGTCCTTCTCTCCAGGACTGTTGGAGAAATATTGAGGACAGGGGGATTAGCAGACTGTAAATTCCCCCTCCCTCCTCCACTCTCCATGAGGAGCACTTTCAATTCGCATTCTTTGCCTGTCCACCCTTGCAGTTTAATTAGATAGCCAGGTCCTTCATAAGATAACTACACTCAATTGCAATGAAATAAAATACAGTATTATTGGATTAAACATTAGCTGCAAATATTGATGGATATCAACAAAATCATTAGGAGGATATTTGTAGGGCACACAATATAGCTTATTTCAAGGCCCTGCACAGTTTTTTAACAAGGCTGTCTGTGTCCATTCGTCAGGCCTATCAGTGATATACACTACCGGTCAAAAGTTTTAGAACACCTACTCATTCAAGGGTTTTTCTTTATTTGTACTATTTTCTACATTGTAGAATAATAGTGAAGACATCAAAACTATGAAATAACACATTTGGAATCATGTAGTAACCAACAAATATTTTATATTTGAGATTATTCAAATAGCCACCCTTTGCCTTGATGACAGCTTTGCACACTCTTGGCATTCTCTCAACCAGCTTCACCTGGAATGCTTTTCCAACAGTCTTGAAGGAGTTCCCACATATGCTGAGCACTTGTTGGCTGCTTTTCCTTCACTCTGTGGTCTGACTCAGACAGTTTTATTTAGCTAACATTAGATAGCTAGCTAGCTACTGTAACTGTTATTGTAGCTTTCTGTTTGTATATAGCTTGCACTTCAATGGCATCCCTCAAGGAGATTTTATTTTATCTTTCCAACCAGGCAAAGTACTATGAACGCACCACTGATCTCAACAAGAGGCTCAACATTCAGAAAAATGCACAATTCAGAGTAACGTTAAGCAGTTAACTTCTATTAGATAACTGGACGGATTTAGCTATGTACAACCATTTTTCAACAACCATTTTCCATCTAGCTAGTTGGTCATCTACATGTTGCTAGCTATACATATAGTTATATGTCTGTCATATTGAGGTATCTAGCTATAAGTTAAACCTGATCAATCAAATGGATAGGTGTAAGCTATTATGGAAATTCCAAATGCCCTTAACTAGGTGTCTTTGCTAGACAGACAGAGAGAGAGAAAGAGGGGGGAGGAAGAAAGTGAGAAAGGATGAAAGTGAGAGTGGGAGTGGGAGAGAGAGGTGGAGAGAGAGAAAGAGAGCGAGAAATGGAGAGAGAGAACAGCAGTGCAAATGTACTTAGACTTGAGTATTTCAACAACCCTTCCAACTTGTAGGCAATCATATGTACCTACGGGGAAGGATGACCAGCCACACAGGAGGGTGATTTTCACTGAGGAGGAGAAGGAGGCTGTGCTGACCGAGATGCATGCTGGCCATTTCAGAGTGAAGCGCATGATTGCCAAAATCAACCTACACTTCTTCTGACGTGGAATTGTCAAGGAGGTGGACAGCTGGGCAAGTGAAATAACCTTTTGTTTATTCTATTATATCTGAAGTTCATATCAGAGAGCACACAACGTTTCAATTTGTCACTTTTTTGCTTAAAGGTCAGTACCCTGTCTAGCATGCCATAAGTTTGAGAGGGTGAAGACCGTGTCACCGGAGTTGAAGCCCATCAAAGTTGTTTCACCATGGCACATGATCGATAAGTGTCCCAATTCAAATTTTGCCCTGATAAGTTGTTTTGTAATGGTTGCTTTATTTGACCAAAGCAGAGTTCAACATTATAGAATGTACAAATATGTAAATCTGCATACTGTATGACACAGATACGGGTAAGAATAAAGTCATCTTCTCTCTAACACTTTAAATGTTAGGGGTGGACCTCTGTGTACCCTTCACGGAATCCAGGAATGGCAAAAGCTGGTGTCTGACGGCGACCAATCACTTTACCAAGTGGGTGGAGGCAATACCCATTAAGATCAGTAAAGGAAGAGAACGTGCTTAACTCTAAATTCCCTTCTGTAACCCATTAAAAAGGGTGCTTGGAACAAAAAATTGATTTTCCTTTTGTATGATACCCATCAAGGACGAGACTGGCGAGGTCACATACAAGGCGATGATGGACATCTTCAACACCCACGGTTCTCCTGAGGTCATCTTGAGTGACCGAGGTCATGAACGCTGGAACAAGGTATGGATGCTATAGGTTATATTCTGTCACCAATGGTTTGATTTATTTTTTACAATTTGTTTTTGTATGGTATTCTTTTTTTACAATTCATTTTTGTTTTTCCATGGTACATAAGCAGACATATTTCAATATCTTACATTGTCAATAGATATAGATTTCCTACCCCCTCCTCCAGGTTTGGTGAATGGACCAACCAGACCCTCAAGACTGCCATGGGCAAGTCCCTTGATGGGTACCAGGAAGGGTGGGAGAACAAACTGAAGGTAATTATCTTTGCACACAACAACAGCATCCAGGCCTCCACCGAGTACGGACGGGAGCCGCAGATGTTGACTGAGGTAAACAATGCAATTGTAAATACAATTATTGCATATACCGTAGTCTTTCAAATTTGTGATTGACTTAGTGTTGTTGTTTGTTTATTGATATTTTTGTATAATGTACTTTCAGATCACTGAAACCCCACCTGATGTGGTGGAAGTTGTCGAACCAGATCAGAACGCCTTCGAGGTCCACCTTCAGGCATCGACTGAGAAGGATGTGGAGGTTTTTGACCAGGTAAAAATGATTGTCTGCTGTTAATATATTTTCTGGCCCTCCAAGAGATATGTAAGAAATGTATCTGTAATATGAAATATAATTACATTTATTCCTGTTATCAGTCAAGGTGAGACTGAACATCGACAAGACGCAGGAGAAACAGTAGGAGGGGGACCAAGTGCTACGACATCCGGGCGAATTACTTGGTTTGGAAGAAGCATGAAAGGAAGGCGAAACCTGGGAAACTTCGCTGTTCTTTCGCTCCTAGCTGGGGTCACCATCTGTTAAGGTGAATATAAAACATCTCAGATTGCACACAAAATAACCTGAAGCTAGTTGTAGTTTTCCTAACACTAATATTTTTATCTTTGTCTTCCTAGGGTTACCTCGGTGGAAGCCAACAATCTTCTCCAGTTGGAGCAGTTGGATGGTCGACCACTGAAAGCACTGACACCCTCCACGTCGGTGAAGCCCAATAGTAGTTCCAAGTAATGTTTTCATTATATTAGCTAAACAAAACTTGTTTAAATAGAGAAATTGTTGCGGAAATCAGCCTTGTTTGCATAGCGATGATGAAAAGAACGTCATTTAGGCTGTAATAATCTCCAAAATTCGAATCATTAGGTCATCACACTGTTGATATAGCATCGGACACTAATAGTTTATCGAATCCCATTGTGACGCAGAGGGAGACACTTTTTGGCCGGGGGACATTATTTGGCATGACAGGCCCTCTTGTGGTTTCCCGGCAGTGCTGCATTGTATGGAGGAAAGTGTAGTAGATACTATTGAGCATGATCAGCATTTGAACCTTTGTGAATAAGTTAAATTGGAAACATAGTATTAGGTTAATCATAATGCATACATTATGGCCTACAACTAAGGGCACAGCATTTGTCCTGTACTGTGCGCCTCCCATAGTCTGTTCTGGACTTGGGGACTGTGATGAGACCTCTGGTGGCATGTCTTGTGGGGTATGCATGGGTGTCCGAGCTGTGTACCAGTAGTTCAAACCGACAGCTCGATGCATTCAACATGTCAATACCTCTCACAAATACAAGTAGTGATGAAGTCAATCTCTCCTCCACTTTGAGCCAAGAGAGATTGATGTTAGCTCTCTATGTACATCCAAGGGATAGCTATGCTGCCCTGTTCTGAGCCAATTGAAATTTTACTAAGTCCCTCTTTGTGACACCTGACCACACGACTGAACAGTAGTCCATGTGCGACAAAACTAGGGCCTGTAGTACCCGCCTTATTGATAGTGCTGTTAAGAATGCAGAGCAGCGCTTTATTATGGAAAGACTTCTCCCCATCCTAGCTACTTTTGTATCAATAGGTTTTGACAATGACAGTTTACAATCCAGGGTTACTTCAAGCAGTTTAGTCTCCTCAACTTGCTCAATTACCACATTATTCATTAAAATATTTAGTTGAGGTTTAGCCTTTAGTGAATGATTTGTCCCAAATACAATGCTTTTAGTTTTTGAAATATTTAGAACTTATTCCTTGCCACCCACTCTGAAACTAGCTGCAGCTCTTTGTTAAATGTTGCAGTCAATTCAGTTGCTGTGGTAGCTGATGTGTATAGTGTTGAGTCATCCACATACATAGACACACTGGCTTTGGCATGTCGTTAGTAAAGATTGAAAAAAGTAAGGGGCCTAGACAGCTGCCCTGGGGAATTCCTAATTCTAACTGGATTTTGTTGGAGGCTTCCATTAAAGAACACCCTCTGTTTTCTGTTAGACAGGTACAGTGGGGGAAAAAAAGTATTTAGTCAGCCACCAGTTGTGCAAGTTCTCCCACTTAAAAAGATGAGAGAGGCCTGTAATTTTCATCATAGGTACACGTCAACTATGACAGACAAATTGAGGAAAAAAAATCCAGAAAATCACATTGTAGGATTTTTAATGAATTGATTTGCAAATTATGGTGGAAAATAAGTATTTGGTCACCTACAAACAAGCAAGATTTCTGGCTTTCAAAGACCTGTGACAACTTCTTTAAGAGGCTCCTCTGTCCTCCACTCGTTACCTGTATTAATGGCACCTGTTTGAACTTGTTATCAGTATAAAAGACACCTGTCCACAACCTCAAACAGTCACACTCCAAACTCCACTATGGCCAAGACCAAAGAGCTGTCAAAGGACACCAGAAACAAAATTGTAGACCTGCACCAGGCTGGGAAGACTGAATCTGCAATAGGTAAGCAGCTTGGTTTGAAGAAATCAACTGTGGGAGCAATTATTAGGAAATGGAAGACATACAAGACCACTGATAATCTCCCTCGATCTGGGGCTCCACGCAAGATCTCACCCCGTGGGGTCAAAATGATCACAAGAACGGTGAGCAAAAATCCCAGAACCACACGGGGGGACCTAGTGAATGACCTGCAAAGAGCTGGGACCAAAGTAACAAAGCCTACCATCAGTAACACACTATGCCGCCAGGGACTCAAATCCTGCAGTGCCAGACGTGTCCCCCTGCTTAAGCCAGTACATGTCCAGGCCCATCTGAAGTTTGCTAGAGTGCATTTGGATGATCCAGAAGAGGATTGGGAGAATGTCATATGGTCAGATGAAACCAAAATATAACTTTTTGGTAAAAACTCAACTCGTCGTGTTTGGAGGACAAAGAATGCTGAGTTGCATCCAAAGAACTCCATACCTACTGTGAAGCATGGGGGTGGAAACATCATGCTTTGGGGCTGTTTTTCTGCAAAGGGACCAGGACGACTGATCCGTGTAAAGGAAAGAATGGATGGGGCCATGTATCATGAGATTTTGAGTGAAAACCTCCTTCCATCAGCAAGGGCATTGAAGATGAAACGTGGCTGGGTCTTTCAGCATGACAATGATCCCAAACACACCGCCCGGGCAACGAAGGAGTGGCTTCGTAAGAAGCATTTCAAGGTCCTGGAATGGCTTAGCCAGTCTCCAGATCTCAACCCCATAGAAAATCTTTGGAGGGAGTTGAAAGTCTGTGTTGCCCAGCGACAGCCCCAAAACATCACTGCTCTAGAGGAGATCTGCATGGAGGAATGGGCCTGCAATACCAGCAACAGTGTGTGAAAACCTTGTGAAGACTTACAGAAAACGTTTGACCTGTGTCATTGCCAACAAAGGGTATATAACAAAGTATTGAGAAACTTTTGTTATTGACCAAATACTTATTTTCCACCATAATTTGCAAATAAATTCATTAAAAATCCTACAATGTGATTTTCTGGATTTTTTTTCCTCATTTTGTCTGTCATAGTTGACGTGTACCTATGATGAAAATTACAGGCCTCTCTCATCTTTTTAAGTGGGAGAACTTGCACAATTGGTGGCTGACTAAATAGTTTTTTTCCCCCACTGTAACTCTTTATCCACAATATAGCAGGTTATGTAAAGCCATAACACATACGTTTTTCCAGCAATAGACTATGATCGATAATGTCAAAAGCCACACTGAAGTCTAACAAAACAGCCCCCACAATCTTTTTATCATCAATTTCTCTCAGCCAATCATCAGTCATTTGTGTAAGTGCTATGTTTGTTGAATGTCCTTCCCTATAAGCGTGCTGAAAGTCTGTTGTCAATTTGTTTACAGTAAAAGAGCATTGTATCTGGTCAAACAATTTTTTCCAAAAGTTTACAAAAAGTGTTGATAACAGGCTGATTGGTCAGCTATTTGAGCCAGTAAAGGGGGCTTTACTATCCTTAGGTAGGGGAATAACTTCCGCTTCCCTCCAGGCCTGAGGGCACACACTTTCTAGTAGGCTTAAATTGAAGATATGACAAATAGGAGTGGCAATATCGTCCGTAATTTTCCATCCAAGTTGTCAGACCCTGTTGGCTTGTCATTGTTGATAGAAAACAAAACAATTAGCCTCTTCCACACTTACTTTATGGAATTCAAAGTCACAATGCTTGTCTTTCATAATTTGGTCAGATATACTTGGATGTGTAGTGTCTGCGTTTGTTGCTGGCATGTCATGCCTAAGTTTGCTAATCTTGCTAATGAAAAAATTATTAAAGTAGTTGGCAATATCAGTGGGTTTTGTGATGAATGAGCCATCTGATTCAATGAATGATGGAGCGGAGTTTGCCTTTTTGCCCAAAATGTCATTTAAGGTGCTCCAACGCTTTTTACCACCATTCTTTATGTTATCTTTGTTTCATAGTGTAGTTTCTTCTTTTTATTAAGTTTAGTCTCTTGATTTCTCAATTTGCAGTACATTTGCCAAATCAGTTGAACAGCCAGACCTATTTGCCATTTATTTTGCCACATCCCTCTCAACCATAACATTTTTCAATTCCTCATCAATCCACGGGGATTTAACAGTTTTTACAGTCATTTTCTTAATGGGTGCATGCTTATTAGTAACTGGGATAAGCAATTTCATAAATGTGTCAAGTGTCTGGTTGCTCCTCATTACACACCACGGACCAACAAATATTATTTACATAAAACACATAGGAATTGCTACAAATGTATTGTATGACCTCTTATACACTATATTAGGCCCAGCCTTTGGAACTTTGGTTTTCCTAGATTTGGCTACTATAGTGATCACTACAGTGCCTTGCAAAAGTATTCATCCCCCTTGGCGTTTTTTCTATTTTGTTGCATTACAACCTGTAATCTAAATTGATTTTTATTTGGATTTCATGTAATGGACATACACAAAATAGTCCAAATTGGTGAAGTGAAATGAAAAAAATAACTTGTTTCAAAAAATTCTAAAAAATAAATAACGGAAAAGTGGTGTGTGCAAATGTATTCACCCCCTTTGCTATGAAGCCCTTAAATAAGATCTGGTGCAACCAATTACCTTTAGAAGTCACATAATGAGTTAAATAAAGTCCACCAGTGTGCATTCTAAGTGTCACATGATCTGTCACATGATCTCAGTATATATACACACACCTGTTCTGAAAGGCCCCAGAGTTTGCAACACCACTAAGCAAGGGGCACCACCAAGCAAGCGGCACCATGAACACCAAGGAGCTCTCCAAACAGGTCAGGGACAAAGTTGTGGAGAAGTACAGATCAGGGTTGGGTTATAAAAATATATCAGAAACTTTGAACATCCCACGGAGCACCATTAAATCCATTATAAAAAAATTGAAAGAATATGGTACCACAACAAACCTGCCAAGAGAGGGCCGCCCACCAAAACTCACAGACCAGGGAAGGAGGGCATTAATCAGAGAGACAACAAAGAGACCAAAGATAACCCTGAAGGAGCTGCAAAGCTGTCCATAGGACCACATTAAGCTGTACACTCCACAGAGCTGGGCTTTACGGAATAGTGGCCAGAAAAAATACATTGTTTAAAGAAAAAAATAAGCAAACATGTTTGGTGTTCGCCAAGAGCCATGTGGGAGACTCCCCAAACATATGGAAGAAGGTACTCTGGTCAGATTAGACTAAAATTGAGCTTTTTGGCCATCAAGGAAAACGCTATGTCTGGCGCAAACCCAACACCTCTCATCACCCCGAGAACACCATCCCCACAGTGAAGCATGGAGGTGGCAGCATCATGCTGTGGGGATGTTTTTCATCGGCAGGGACTGGGAAACTGGTCAGAATTGAAGGAATTATGGATTGCGCTAAATACAGGGACATTCTTGAGGGAAACCTGTTTCAGTCTTCCAGAGATTTGAGACTGGGACGGAGGTTCACCTTCCAGCAGAACAATGACCCTAAGCATACTGCTAAAGCAACACTCGAGTGGTTTAAGGGGAAACATTTAAATGTCTTGGAATGGCCTAGTCAAAGCCCAGACCTAAATCCAATTGAGAATCTGTGGTAGACTTAATGATTGCTGTACACCAGCGGAACCCATCCAACTTGAAGGAGCTGGAGCAGTTTTGCCTTGAAGAATGGGCAAAAATCTCAGTGGCTAGATGTGCCAAGCTTATAGCGACATACCCAAAGAGACTTGCAGCTGTAATTGCTGCAAAAGGTGGCTCTACAAAGTATTGACTTTGGGGGGGTGAATAGTTATGCACGCTCAAGTTCAGTTTTTGTTGTCTTATTTCTTGTTTGTTTCACCCCAAAAAATATTTTGCATCTTCAAAATTGGTAGGCATTAAAAATCCATTTTAATTCCAGGTTGTAAGGCAACAAAATAGGAAAAATGCTCACGCGCCTCACCCCGTTTGAGCTAGAGTCCTGAATATCCGTATATAGGCCCCTCTCCTCACAAGGAACCTCAAGGGCCTTCTATCAATTAGATTAGCTAACTCCTCCGTCCTCTCTTCGGCTCCTTTTAAAAAAAGGTATTGAGGAGAGGCAGCGAGGAGATGGAATATGGACGAAAATGTGCTTGTATGAAATGAGACAGTCCTTCTACACTCGCGCGTCATCAGAAAAATGACGTTTACAGAGGTGCATCCCAAAATAGATGTGTAGAGTGATTAAAAACAAATTAAGTTAGTTTTGCAAGACAATGTAGATAAAATGATAACTAGCATATTGTTTTTAAACGTGTGCATGGTTTCCTCCTCCGACAATACAACAGCTGATTCAAAGGGGGTGTGGCAGATAAAAACTATTCCGCGGTAGGAAACACTTGTGCTTCCTCGCCAAAAGTAGGCTATCGAGGAGGGGAGGACCATCCTCCGTTTGACTACTAACAAATTGACACACACCTCGACCTCTCATCAGTTTTCCAGGGTTATGGAGGAGAGAGGACAGACTTTTACCCAAACGAGACAACCACAAGGACGCATAAGGTCCACCATGATGGATTTTCCGCCATTTAGAATTTTGTTAAAAACACATAGAACGCTACACCTCTGGCAACGAATGACCGATCTGCACAAAACTTGATACATGGCATCTATGGACCAAGGTCTCACAATGCATGTTTTTCCAGGCTATCATCTCAAACATGGCCACTACTGACCAATAAACATTCAAATGCTTTTAAAATCAGACACGGTTATTCGTAATGAAACAGAAATGTGATACACATGTTCCAAACACTGTCAAGACTCAACAAGAACAAATCAGATCCACCACATGGTGGTGCTATAACAAGCATACATTTATATATCTTGATCTGTTTGACTCAGAGTCATGGCATTTGGCACACATGCTCAGCGATGTGAGTCTAGCTAACCTGTATAGGATGGTTGTTTGGCCTCATGGTGGTGCTGTTAGACAGGAAAAGCCATTCATACAAGCTCATTGGCTTATAACGGCAATGTTGTTTGACCTAGAGTCTATAAGACATGGGGCTATATATGCTATATACCAAATTTGGTGCATATCGGTCAAGCAGTTCTGGAGTAGAAGACGTTTAAATGTAGTCATTAAAAAATAGCCAAAAATCCATCAAAAGCAAATTGCATGATTTGTTTGATTTTGATTTCTGATATTTGGCAAACATGGTAAGAAGTACAGATGTAGCTCCTCTAAGGGCGATGTGTCAAATTTGTCCTGATGGTGGTCCTGTGAGGCCAAAGCTAGAACCTCGGCATGGCTGCTTGCAGCTATATTACTAACTATTATTGTTAATATATAAATGAACATTTATGTTTTTAGTATATTATACTGAACAAAATTATAAACGCAACATGTAAAGTGTTGGTCCCATGTTTTATGAGCTGAAATAAAAGATCCCAGGAATATTCCATACGCACAAAAAGCTAATTTCTCTCAAATTTTGTGCACACATTTGTTTACATCCCTGTTAGTGAGCATTTCTCCTTTGCCAAGATAATCCATCCAACTGACAGGTGTGGTAGATCAAGAAGCTGATTAAACAGCATGATCAATACACAGGTGCACCTTGTGCTGGGGACAATAAAAGGCCACTAAAATGTGCAGTTTTGTCACACAACACAATGCCACAGATGTCTCAAGTTTTGAAGGAACAAGCAATTGGCATGCTCACTGCAGGAATGTCCACCAGAGCTGTTGCCAGAGATTTCTCTACAATAACCTGCCTCCAACATCATTTTAGAGAATTTGGCAGCACGTCCAACTGGTCTCACAACGAAGGTTACTCACGAAACCAAGGTTCTATGAGCTAGGGACTAAGCTAGTCACTCAATGGGATATCCTTCTGCCTGGCGGCAGGATGAGTCGAGATATTAATATCAGAGTAATTCCGTGCCATGGGTGTGATGCGCGTGCCCTCACCCCCTCTAAATACCTGGGCGCGTAGCATCACTTCCTCAAGACTCTTTCCGAGGCTACAAGGTAACCAACATCTGGACTAGCATAGTCCCTAGGCCATAGAACTCTGGCTACGTGAGTAACCTTTGTTCTATTTCGCTTGAGGGACTATGCTAGAACACTGAGCGGGTACATCAACATCATGAGCCCCAGGGGACGCTGTTAGCACCATTTCCCTTTTCACGTGACCCGAGGACCTTTGGTAGGAAGGCAGGATTAGACCGCAGAGTAACGCTCGCCTTATCTGGGCCTCGACGGTAACACTCATCACTAACAGATAAAGCACAGATCTCGCCAACCCTCTTGGTAGAGGCGAAGGCCACCAGAAATGCAGTCTTAAGAGAGCGATGTTTCAAGTCTGTAAAAACGGCCCGCTCATCTCCATTCCAGGACCCCAACTTTCTTTTGGTTTTCCTATTGGAATAAGGTCACGCCAATCATCATAATTTTATTAGCTAATCAGCAGCCTTTTTTCCCGGGACTTAGCGTAATACCCGACCAGGCAGGGCCTCAGGCAGTGTGTAGTTTCCATTCTGATGACCAACCTGTTTTTCTCTCCTGCTTATTCTACCTCCTTAGAATAAATTGCTTTTCTTTCTGATGTTTATTGTGCGTGCAGCTAAGTGTAAGTGCCAAAATCCTGATGTCTTGTTGTTTGGAGCTAAATAGTGTCTGTTGTAAATATGTACCATTTGTGTTAAACTTGTTAGCTAGCTTGCTTGCGTACTCCCACTAGTGTTAGCATTAGCATTGTCATCCGGAATGCACTACTATTTAACATGCTTATTAGCGATGAGCATTTGTTAGCATTTGTCTGTGGTGCTAGGCTATTTTTGGGTGTAGATCGCTCATGCTTATTATGTTGTTTTATAATGTGTAGATATTTCTACACTGCGCCATTGTTCTTTGTGCATCTATCATGTGTTTGGGTCCACATAGCCTGTTTAGTTGTTGACATGCAATAGGCATATTTTTCCCATACTTTGCTTTAGCCTAAGTTCTCTTTTCTTTACAGAACCACAATTAGTATCAGAGAGAGTGGTGTTGTATGTGTGTGTGTGGATCTTCATTAAACCCTTGAACTGGAACTACTGCTTCCTCATGTTCTGAACGGACACCCTGTGGTGGTTGCTACCGGCCTAAAATCCGGCCTTTTATCCTTTTTTTTATTGGTCCTTCAAATTCATAAACAACCCATATATATAGCATCTAACGGTTTGAAGGGAGGCCTGATAGTACTCCAAGAACCAGATCCAAATCCCATTTGGGAACTGAGGAGGCTCGAGGGGCAAAAATCGACTGACTCCCTTAAGAAACCTTGCCAAGAGCGGATGGCTGCCAAGCGGACCACCCTACTCTTTATCATGACATGCTGAAATGGCTGCTGCGTATACCTTAAGTGTGTATGCTGCCCTGCCACTGGCAGAACACACCCCACCTAGTCATAGGTTGACATGGTAGACGGGGCCCTGGCACTCTGTAAGATGTTAACAACAGAGGGCTCAAGATCTAAACCAGACCATTTTCGCTGTTCAGCGGCCAGGCCCACAGCTGCAGGCGGGAGGAATTGCCTGTGACAATAGGTAGTTCCCATGCTGTCCCTACTAGGAGTGACAGTATTGTGATTAACCAGTGGCGTCTCGGCCATCTTTGGGCAATCAGAAGGACCTGGTGGCCCGCTTCCCTGATTCTGTCCAGAGTTGCTGGAATCAGCGGGATTGGGGGGGGAAGGCATATAACCTCTTCCTTGGCCACTCGTGGGCCAGCGCATCTAGGCCAAGTGGCCTGGGGAGGGTGGGTTGGATATCGAGAACCAGAGGGGGCACTGTGTGTTCCTCTTTGAGGCAAACAGATCAAACTACGCTTCCCCAAAGAATCCCCACATGCGACTCACTAGTCGGGGATGTAGTCGACCACTCCCCTTCTGGAGGGCTTTCCCTGGACAGCATGTACGCTGCAGTGTTCAGTATCCCTGGGAGGTGTACAGCAATTAGTGAGGCCAGATTATTTTGTGACCACAGCAGAAGGGTATGTGCCATCTGGTGGAGGCGGATGGAACCCAGACCCCCCTGGTCATTTATGTACACTACCACAGTGGTGCTGTCTGTTTGTACCAGCACATGTTTGTCCCGCAGTTGTCGGAGAAAGTTGAGCAGAGCTAGTTGGACGGCTCTCAACTCCAGCATGTTGATGTGGAGTTTGGATGAGCTGGGGCTCCATGCCCCGCTGGCCGCCCTCCCCCTCAATACTGCTCTCCAGACTGTCAAGGAGGTGTCTGTTTGAACCCGTTCCCTCCGATGGACTCTGCCCAGGCATATCCTGCCTGAAAGGAATTTCAGGGATCGCCATCTTGCCAGTGCTCGCGTGCATTCCTTGGACACAGTCAGGAGACAATACCGGTGTTCCTAGGAATGTAAACCTTGCAACCACCTCTGCAGGGGTCTCAAGTGTAGAAGACCCAATAGGGTCAAAAGAGAGGCTGCGGAGAGGAGACCCATCAGTCTACAATTTTCGAACTCGCTCTTCAGTAAGGTGAGCCCTCAGAGACAAGTCGATCCACATGTTCATGAACATCACAGTTTGTGTGTGGACCAGGTGGCTTTTTTGCATGTTCAACCTGAGGCCTAGCTCTGAGATGTGCTTCAGGAGAGATGTCGTGTCTGCTGCTGCCTGTTCTCGTGACTGAGCACAGATTAGCCAATTATCTAGGTAATTTAGTACTATCATCCCTTGTGATTATAGGGGTGCTAGAGCGGAACCGCTGGCCTGGGCTGATAGTCTGTAGGATGCGGGACGGAGATAGCATCTTCAAGGGGAGGGTTTTCAAGCAACGGTTGAGGTGCCTCAAGACCAAGATGGGGCAAAAGCCGCCATCCCTCTTGGGGACTAGAAAATATACTCCATAGAACCCACTGTGCTGTTCTCTTGGTTCGAGTTGTCTGATTGCATTCTTTCAGGGCAGGGAGGCAATCTCCAGTTGGAGAGCTTCTCTTTCAGGGGGTCGGCTGTTGTAGTTGACCAAACCCCTCTGAAAGGTGGTGGCCGGCATCGGAACTGGAGTTTGTACCCCTGTAGTACTGTATCCAGCACCCAGGGGGACTTCACAAGCGCCTCCCATTTTGCCCGATGGGCGTGGGAGAAGCAATCGATTCCGGGGCCACACCCATCAGGATGACTGAGGCGGCCCGTCCTTCTTCGGAGTAGAGGGACGGTGCTTGTTATGCTGGTGTTGGCGCCTGTTGACGTGGTTGATCAGGGAGAGGCTGGTTTGCGGGAGGGCCCAAGCGGCCTTTCAAGGCAGGGGAGAGCGGAGGTCTAGACTGTAATGGTCTCTGGGTAGGGTAATGTGGGGCAGGGGGATCCATGAAAAACTGCAGGGTCTCTCTGTCCTTCCACAGTTTAGCCATTTGATCCAAAATGGCATCCACACAAGGACCAAAGACTTGGCCTGGGGAGATGGGGAGCACCATAAAGGGTTTCTTCACGGAGACCGACATCTTTGTCTGTGAGAGCCAAAGCTGTCTGCGGGACGAGATGACCGTAGACAGGGCTTTTCCATTAGCACATGACATCTCAGCGTTTAAGAGGGAGAGTGTGGACACCCGAGTCATTTCAGCCATCAGTGCAGGGTCACCATCGGTGGACAGGCGAGCCATCAGACCGTGCAGGTATGCCTGCAGCAGTGTGGTTGCATTCATGAGGCGAGCCACCATGGCCAAGGTCAGGAAGGGGTCCCTTAAGTGGTTGTCAGTAGCCCGAAGTCCCGAAGGACAGCAGGGAGACCTACCAATGATCTCCTTCTGTGGGAGGACCATGGCCGCAACAATGGGGTCCATGACAGGGTACTGGTCCAGCCCCAACTCCTCGGGGGAAGCCATGAAGGTCAAAGGCTTGCACTGGCTTGAGAGATGGAACCTTGAGTTCACCTTAGCCCAAGTTTGACGCAGTTCATTGGAGAACTTGGGGCACTGAGGAATGTACACTCTGCCCGGACTGCTGTTAGGGTCTGGTTTAATATCCAGAGCTTTCAGAACCCTAGAGAGGAGCTCCTGCAGATCAGCTGATGAACAGGGCGCTTCACTCAGCCCTCTCTGAGCCATGGTTCGCTGACCCAGAACCGGCCTCAGAGGTCTCTTATCTAGGTCATTACCAGCAAGGATGGAGATAGCATCAGGATCCTGTCTTAAGTCTTCAACTAAGCCTGTCGGACTGAGAGAGCGGTTGCTAAGACAGGCTGCCTGGGTCTCCAACTCATCCAGAGTAGGTCCTGTGTCTTTCTTGGACTACTTGGTGGGAGGGCCCACCGCTGAGGAGGGTTGTTTACGCTTGAGGCCTCTCCTACAGCCTCTAGCGTTTGTCTCCATCACAGCTAAATTGTGCTTCACATAGGCGTGGGCCAAGAGTAGCACAATACATGCAGCTGAAGGGGGAATCTACAGCCTGAATGGCATGCTCTAAGCCTAGGCACATCAGCTGAAGCCAACATTGCATTTATCGCATTAGTATGGCATGGATAATCTTCTCCCTGTCTAGACAGAAGCAGAAATACAGACATGTCTTATAGAACAGATCATCTGTATAACACCCCGTTAATACTGTACCAGGTGTAATGATAAAGTAGTTCTGTTGTCAGGGCAATATGTGAATTAAGTAATAATATATTCTATGGATATCGGAATATATTCAGGAAATTCCACACACAATCCCCAAAAGGTATGGATGTGAGGAGCCAAACTCAACGGACACAGTAACAGACTAGGTATGAGGAGAGGTCCTGAGAACAGACTGACCAACTGTTGCGAGATGAGTGAGGCGTGCGCACTCTGAATCTCACTCCGGCAACAGCTGCAGCTAAAGCCAGTAAGAGAGTATGCTAGCTAGGATGTGAAGCCTGGACGTTAAGGTGCGACTCGGCGATCACACGTCCTACTTCTGGAGAGCAATGGTGTTTAGCTAGAGCTAGTAGTCTCCCCTAGCCTGGGTAGGCGCGGTACCCAGCCTCAATCTCCAGAGAGAAGAGGCTAGCGTCCAGCTGAAGCGGACAAGCAACAGGTAACGCAATTATCCGTGAGGCTAACCGGTGGACAGACACAAGACAACTAAGCCTCACGCCGTGAACAGCTTGGCCCAACCTGTTCACCCTACTTCGTAGCACGGTGTCAGCCTGTAAGAATAAACTTAAACAGATGACAAAACACTGCAGAGCACTCCTGGGAGGAGCAAGCGTAGCCCAAAATGGAGTATATTCTACACACTCAACGAAAAACTCACCTATGGGGTCTTCTACATCCACTTCTCGTTCCCCTGCGTAGCCGAGAGAAGAAAAGAGGAAGTGATGCTACGCGCCTAGGTATTTATAGGGGTAGCAGCATGTGCATCACACCCGTGCCATGGAATTACTCTGATATTAATATCTTGACTCATCCTGCCGCCAGGCGGAAGGATATGCCATTGAGTGACTAGCATAGTCCCTCAAGCGAAATAAAACCACGTGTAACCATGCCAGCCAAGGACCTCCACATCCGGTTTCTTCACCTGCGGGATCGTCTGAGACCAGCTACCCGGACAGCTGATGAAACTGTGGGTTTGCACAACTGAAGAATTTCTACACAAACTGTCAGAAACCGTCTTAGGGAAGCTCATCTGCGTGTACGTCACCCTCCTGCAGTTCGGTGTCGTAACCGACTTCAGTGGGCAAATGCTCACCTTCGATGTCCACTCGCACGCTGTAGAAGTGTGCTCTTCACAGATGAATCCTGGTTTCAACTATACCGGGCAGATGGCAGACAGCGTGTATGGTTTCGTATGGGTGAGAGGTTTGCTGATGTCAACGTTGTGAACAGAGTGCCCATGCTGGCGGTGGGGTTATGGTACGGGCAGGCATAAGCTACAGACACCGAACACAACTGCATTTTATCGATGGCAATTTGAATGCACAGAGATACCGTGACGAGATCCTGAGGTCCATTGTTGTGCCATTCATCCGCCGCCATCACCTCATGTTTCAGCATGATAATGCACAGCCCCATGTTGTAATGATCTGTACACAATTCCTGGAAGCTGAAAATGGTCGCAGTTCTTCCATGGCCTGCATACTCACCAGACATGTCACCCATTGAGCATGTTTGGGATGCTCTAGATCGACAGCGTGTTCCAGTTCCCACCAACATCCAGCAACTTTGCACAGCCATTGAAGGGCCTGATCAACTCTATGCGAAGGAGATGTGTCGCGCTGCATGAGGCAAATGGTGGTCACACCAGATACTGACAGGTTTTCTGATCCACGCCCCTATTTATTTTTTTAACACTACATTACCAAAAGTATATGGACACCTGCTAGTCGAACATCTCATTCCAAAATCATGGGCATTAATATGGAGTTGGTCCCCCCTTTGCTGCTATAACAGCCTCCACTCTTCTGGGAAGGCTTTCCACTAGATGTTGGAACACTGCTGCAGGGACTTGCTTCCATTCATCCACAAGAGCATTAGTGAGGTCGGGCACTGATGTTTGGCGATTAGGCCTGGCTCGCAGTCGGCGTTCCAATTCATCCCAAAGGGGTTCGATGGGGTTGAGGTCAGGGCTCTGTGCAGGCCAGTCAAGTTCTTCCACACCGATCTCGACAAACCATTTCTATATGGACCTCGCTTTGTGCACGGGGGAATTGTCATGCTTAAACAGGAAAGGGCCTTCCCCAAACTGTTGCCACAAAGTTGGAAGCACAGAATCGTCTAGAATGTAATTACATTTACATTACATTTTAGTCATTTAGCAGACGCTCTTATCCAGAGCGACTTACAGTTAGTGAGTGCATACATTTTCTATGCAAGTACAGAAGAGTAACAAAAATATTATTTGCTTTATTGTCCAATATTCACCAGTCAAGTAAAAAAAACACAAAGATGACAATTCAATGACAGTGAACCTTTATAAAATACAAAGGGATTTAGCAAAAGTATTTTTAGACATATTTTACAAAAACATTTTACACAACCATAACAGCCAATCCCCCAGTCCAGAATCATCCTAATGGTCTTTAGGGGCTTTGAAGTTTATGCATTGGGGCAGGTAGCGTTCTCCTGGCATCCGCCAAACCCAGATTCGTCCGTTGGACTGCCAGATGGTGAAGTGTGATTCATCACTCCAGAGAACACATTTGCACTGTTCCAGAGTCCAATGGCGGAGAGCTTTACACCACTCCAGCCGACGCTTGGCATTGCGCATGGTGATCTTAGGCTTAAGTGCGGCTGCTCGGCATGGAAACCCATTTCATGAAGCTCCCGACGAACAGTTATTGTGCTGACGTTGCTTCCAGAGGCAACTTGGAACTCGGTAATAAGTGTTGCAACCGAGGACAGATTATTATTTACGTGCTTCAGCACTCGGCGGTCCCGTTCTGTGAGCTTGTGTGGCCTACCACTTCGGGGCTGAGCCGTTGCTCCTAGACATTTCCACTTCACAGTAACAGCACTCATAGTTGACCGGGGCAGCTCTAGCAGGGCAGACATTTGATGAACTGACTTGTTGGAAAGGTGGCATCATATGACGGTGCCACATTGAAAGTCACTGAGCTCTTCAGTAAGGCCATTCTACTGCCAATGTCTGTCTGAGGAGATTGCATGGCAATGTGCTTGATTTTATACACCTGTCAGCAACAGGTGTGGCTGAAATAGCCGAATCCACTCATTTCAAGGAGTGTCCACATACACATATATATATACAGTGGGGAGAACAAGTATTTGATACACTGCCGATTTTGCAGGTTTTCCTACTTACAAAGCATGTAGAGGTCTGTCATTTTTATCATAGGTACACTTCAACTGTGAGAGACGGAATCTCAAAAATCCAGAAAATCACATTGTATGATTTTTAAGTAATTAATTTGCATTTTATTGCATGACATAAGTATTTGATCACCTACCAACCAGTAAGAATTCCGGCTCTCACAGACCTGTTCGTTTTTCTTTAAGAAGCCCTCATGTTCTCCACTCATTACCTGTATTAACTGCACCTGTTTGAACTCGTTACCTGTATAAAAGACACCTGTCCACACACTCAATCAAACAGACTCCAACCTCTCCACAATGGCCAAGACCAGAGAGCTGTGTAAGGACATCAGGGATACAATTGTAGACCTGCACAAGGCTGGGATGGGCTACAGGACAATAGGCAAGCAGCTTGGTGAGAAGGCAACAACTGTTGGCGCAATTATTAGAAAATGGAAGAAGTTCAAGATGACGGTCAATCACCCTCGGTCTGGGGCTCCATGCAAGATCTCACCTCGTGGGGCATCAATGATCATGAGGAAGGTGAGGGATCAGCCCAGAACTACACGGCAGGACCTGGTCAATGACCTGAAGAGAGCTGGGACCACAGTCTCAAAGAAAACCATTAGTAACACACTACGCCGTCATGGATTAAAATCCTGCAGCGCACGCAAGGTCCCCCTGCTCAAGCCAGCGCATGTCCAGGCCCGTCTGAAGTTTGCCAATGACCATCTGGATGATCCAGAGGAGGAATGGGAGAAGGTCATGTGGTCTGGTGAGACAAAAATAGAGCTTTTTGGTCTAAACTCCACTCACCGTGTTTGGAGGAAGAAGAAGGATGAGTACAATCCCAAGAACACCATCCCAACTGTGAAGCATGGAGGTGGAAACATCATTCTTTGGGGATGCTTTTCTGAAAAGGGGACAGGACGACTGCACCGTATTGAAGGGAGGATGGATGGGGCCATGTATCGCGAGATCTTGGCCAACAACCTCCTTCCCTCAGTAAGAGCATTGAAGATGGGTCGTGGCTGGGTCTTCCATCCTGACAACGACCCAAAACACACAGCCAGCGCAACTAAGGAGTGGCTCCGTAAGAAGCATCTCAAGGTCCTGGAGTGGCCTAGCCAGTCTCCAGACCCGAACCCAATAGAAAATCTTTGGAGGGAGCTGAAAGTCCGTATTGCCCAGCGACAGCCCCGAAGGATCTGGAGAAGGTCTGTATGGAGTGGGCCAAAATCCCTGCTGCAGTGTGTGCAAACCTGGTCAAGACCTACAGGAAACGTATGATCTCTGTAATTGCAAACAAAGGTTTCTGTACCAAATATTAAGTTCTGCTTTTCTGATGTATCAAATACTTATGTCATGCAATAAAATGCAAATTAATTACTTAAAAATCATACAATGTGATTTTCTGGATTTTTGTTTTAGATTCCGTCTCTCACAGTTGAAGTGTACCTATGATAAAAATTTGACCTCTACATGCTTTGTAAGTAGGAAAACCTGCAAAATCGGCAGTGTATCAAATACTTGTTCTCCCCACTATATATATATATATATATATATATATACATATACACACACAAAAGTATCTGTGATCAACAGATGCATATCTGTATTCCCAGTCATTTGAAATACATAGATTAGGGACTAATTTATTTAAATTGACTGATTTCCTTATATTAACTGTAACTCAGTAAAATCTTTGAAATTGGCGCATGTTGGGTTTATATTTTTGTTCAGTGTTGGCACTATGGTTACTTGATTGCTGAATTAGTGAAACCCAGACTTCTGTGACCAAGCAACCACAACAATGGCCACGCACAGTGTCAGACCCCCACCACTGACACGTCCAATCAATGTTTCAAAAACAATGTTGCAAAGCGAGAAGTTAGGTCAGCCAGAATAACGCCAGGGCTACTGAAATGTTACAATCATCGCATCCGCTAAACCCACCTATTACTTGTTCATCATGTATTCCCCAAACAGAGCAAAACATAATTTCAGTAACAAAATCTGATGACCCCGTGTGCACGACACCGGCTACGTAAACAGAGTCGTGCATTGAAATCCATTCACTAGTCCGATACTGCTGCATCTGGCTGCCTCCACGGTGGCCAAGATGCCGACTTCTTTAATGAATGGGTCTCTGAATTAATGATCATTTATTGACCATGGCCCAAATTAAACGCGGCTATCCAGTGAAAATAGAGTAAACTTCCTTTCGTTTTCTGTAATAAACAGTAGCCTACAAGCTGCGAATGGGTTACATTCACCACTTCCTTTTTAAAATCACAGCCTATTCACACATATATTCCATTACCTTACCTAGAATTAATAAGGGATGAGTCCCCCCCATAGTTTTCAGCTCCATTCGTACTCGAGAGCAAGACCCTTGGACTACTGTTGCGGATTTTGAATGTTTTACAACACTCCAGTCAGTAAATTGGCAGCAATATCCTGCTAACGCCAATTTGCTCCCAGCTCTTCTCCAAACCCTTTCCGTGGAGGGACTTGATAAATGATAACGACATTGGCATTGTACTGTACCATATGCGTGAAAGTCTGCATCTCTTAACTTCATAAATAATGGTCAACTGTCTTCATCGACGGTTTAGCAAAGATAAAGACAGCCCAATGTTTTATAACAAAGCACTGTTGCATGCAACACATGCATGTAGCCTTCAATCCACCCTGAAGTTTCATTATTAGGCTATTAACCATATCATACATACATTGTTATCTAAAAGTAATACTGTAAATACATGTAATATTGTCCAAAAGTTCATATCCAAAGGGTGTGGGCTAATATACACTACCAGTCAAAAGTTTGGACACACCTACTCATTCAAGGGTTTTTCTTTATTTTTACATTTTTCTACATTGTAGAATAATAGTGAAGACATCAAAACTATGAAATAACACATATGGAATCATGTAGTAACCCAAAAAGTGTTAAACAAATCAAAATATATTTTATATTTGAGATTCTTCAAATAGCCAACCTTTGCCTTGATGACAGCTGTGCACACTCTTGGCATTCTCTCAACCAGCTTCATGAGGTAGTCACCTGGAATGCATTTCAAATAACAGGTGTGCCTTCTTAAAAGTTAATTGTGGGGGGGTATACAGAAGATAGCCCTATTTGGTAAAAGACCAAGTCCATACTATGGCAAGAACAGCTCAAATAAGCAAAGAGAAACGACAGTCATTACTTTAAGACATGAAGGTCAGTAAATCTGGAAAATTTCAAGAACTTTGAAAGTTTCTTCAAGTGCAGTCGCAAAAACCATCAAGCATTGTGATGAAACTGGCTCTCATGAGAACCGGCACAGGAAAGGAAGACCCAGAGTTACCTCTGCTGCAGAGGATAAGTTCATTAGAGTTACCAGCCTCAGAAATTGCAGCCCAAATAAATGCTTCACAGAGTTCAAGTAACAGACACATCTCAACATCAACTGTTCAGAGGGGACTGTGTGAATCAGGCCTTCATGGTCGAATTGCTGCAAAGAAACCACTACTAAAGGACACCAATAAGAAGAAGAGACCTGCTTGGGCCAAGAAAAATGAGCAATGGACATTTGTCCTTTGGTCTGGAGTCCAAATTGGAGATTTTTGGTTTTTGTGAAACGCAGTGTGGGTGAACGGATTATCTCTGCATGTGTAGTTCCCACCGTAAAGCATGGAGGAGGAGGTGTTATGGTGTGGGGGTGCTTTGTTGGTGACACTGTCTGTGATTTATTTAGAATTCAAGGCACACTTAACCAGCATGACTACCACAGCATTCTGCAGCGATACGCCATCTCATCTGGTTTGGGCTTAGTGGGACTATCATTTGATTTTCAACAGGACAATGACCCAACACACCTCCAGGCTGTGTAAGGGCTATTTTACCAAGAAGGAGAGTAATGGAGTGCTGCATCAGATGACCTGGCCTCCACATCTGACCACTTTTTTATTGACCAAGTCACTGGTGCTTCCTGCTTTAGTTTTTGCTTGTAAGCAGGAATCAGGAGGATAGAATTATTGTTAGATTTGCCAAATGGAGGGCGATGGAGAGCTTTGTACGCGTCTCTGTGTGTGGAGTAAAGGTGGTCTAGAGTTTTTTCTCCCGTTGCACATTTAACATGCTGGTAGAAATGAGGTAAAACTGATTAAAGTTTCCCTGTATTAAAGTCCCCGGCCACTAGGAGCGCGTTTCCTGTTTGCTTATGGCCGTATAAAGTTCATTGAGTGCAGTCTTAGTGCCAGCATCGATTTGTGGTGGTAAATAGACAGCTACGAAGAATATAGATGAAAACTCTCTTGGTAGATAGTGTGGTCTACAGCTTATCATGAGATACTCTACCTCAGGCGAGCAAAACCTTGAGACTTCCTTAGATATCATACACTAGCTGTTGTTTACAAATATACATAGACCGCCACCACTTGTCTTACCAGAGGCTGCGGTTCTATCCTGCCGATACAGTGTATAACCCACCAGCTGTATGTTATTCATGTCTTCAAGATATTAGTTTTTAATGTCCCATTGGTAGAATATTCGTGCCTGTAGTTCGTCCACTTTTTTATCAAGCGATTGTAAGTTGGCCAATAGTATCGATGGCAAAGGCAGATTAGCCACTCGTCGCCGGCTCCTTACCAAGCACAGGGATGAGGGCCCTGTCGGGTGTCTGGAGCAAATCCCTCTTGTCCGACTCATTAAAGAAAAATTATTAGTCCAGTTCAAGGTGAGTGATCGCTGTTCTGATGTCCAGAAGCTCTTTTTAAGAGACGGTAGCAGCAACATTATGTGGGAACTCCTTCAAGACTGTTGGAAAAGCATTCCAGGTGAAGCTGGTTGAGAGAATGCCAAGAGTGTGCAAAGCTGTCATCAAGGCAAAGGGAGGCTATTTGAATAATCTCAAATATAAAATATATTTTAAATTGTTTAACACTTTTTTGGTTACTACATGATTCCATATGTGTTATTTCATAGTTGATGTCTTCACTATTATTCTACAATGTAAAAAATTTTAAAAATAAAGAAAAACCCTTGAATGAGTAGGTGTGTCCAGACTTTGGACCGGTAGTGTATATTGCAATATATCATAATAGAACGGAAATAAAACGACACTGAAGATCAAAATGAATACCCACTCTACTCACCCTGGCACCTTCTCCAAAGTAACCACTGTGACAGACAAGGTGTCAAGACCCCTTAAGACAATCATAATCCTGAATTCTGGTGTCAGATGACACACTAGCACAGTTCCCTCTTGTGCACTGAAGCAAAACAGTTGTAGAGGCTTGTGTTTGTCATACTTCAACAAACAAATACCAGTCATGGAGACAACGTCTAAAGTCACAAACTAACTACCTGTTAAACAAGCTTACCACTGCTGCATTGCCTGTGTAGTGGGAATCAACCTGACAATGCAAACAGAAAAGGAAGAACTGAACAACGAATGGTTTATTTACAGTAAAAAATTTGCTTTACATTTTATACAGGTGATTTTGATTTGCGTAAAAAGGCACTTGGAGCAAATATTTGTAGCAAATTAAAGCCAAAACATCAATAACTCCACCAATTCGCTGAAAAGGCACTACTAGGGAAAAATAAAGGATGACAAACAGAGAAACTCAATAAAAAGGACAGGAAAGGCCAAAGATTTATGATATGGTTTGTAAACAAATAAAAAAGACAAACGCATCACACACATCTGCCAGAATTCTACTTATCTGGTTAACTGTCAATGTTGCCTTTCTCCGACCTACCTCCTCATATTTACCAAAAACTAGAACATTGGTTTGATCTGGCTGCTGTAAGTCGCTCTGGTTAAGAGTGTCTGCTAAATGACTAAAATGTAAAAGTATACTAAAGGCCCAAGATATCAGATATCAGACTGATAGGAACAGATACTATACTTTATCTTAACCAAGAGGCCAGTTTAAAGGAGGGTGTGGAGCAACATTGAAGCAAAGTCAACTCCCAACCTTGTGAAAAGACACACACACACACACACACACACACACCTGTCCTTCATATTCTCTCAAATAAAAGTGAGGGACAAGTTATACTTGAACATAAAACATACAAAAGAAAACAAATATTCACCCTCTCCAACACAAATAAAAAAGTAAGGCATACAAATACTAAACTTTACACCTAATGTTGGATGACTCAATGAGATGATGAATGATGCTGGGCAGGAGTTAGGAGTAGTGTGAGGTGAAGGGTCAGAGATAAGGGGAAAGGTTGACAGCGAGATATTGACATCCAGATTATTGTAAAGATTGAGAGAAATTGAGAGAGATGGACATATAAAGATGAGCGGACCGCCACCTTAAGGTGTTATAACATGGAATGCACATCATTTTCACCTGGTCAGTGACAGCAAAAGAGGTATCAATACTTGATCAACGACAAAATGAAGTGTCACTTCTGACTGCATAGTTAAAGTATCCAAAAATTAGTAATATTGTCTTTGTATCTAAAAAAGTATGTGCTGGTCAATCATTGACTTGTGATAGTTTGAATCTATACATTTGGTATGCAAAATGTGTAGGTAACGTACAGCATCATTTGTGTCAAGCAACCTGTCAGTTGACAGAGCTCCCCCACCTCACATTTCTGTTGTCACAATCATTCTATCCAGGGAATGTAAGGAGCCTGAGTGTGTGTGAGAGAGAGTGTGTATGTGGTCCATCTCACTGCTAAAACTGCACCCATCCTTTAGCAGTGTCTTGACTGGAGCTGTGGAGAAGTGGAGATGCAGAGAGGATGATGAGGATAATGACAAATGTGAGAAAGTCAATAACAACAACAACATGGATGGAAGACAATAAAATGCCATCATCCCCAAACTGTTTAAAAGCTTCACTCAAGGAGATGAGAGACTTGAACCCATCAGGGATTTGAGCTAGTAACCCTGTGATCCCTAGTCAGTTTCCCTTGTTACAACACCATTCCGAAGGCCTGCCAACTTCTTCAGTCTAAACCATTAGCTCTTCTAAGACTGACCTGGCGCCAGCCGCTGTGAAGTCTCCCCACAGGTCTGCAGTAGGCTGGGCGGCAGGGACCCGGCCTCCGAAATCTAAAAGAGAGGCTGGTGGGGGTGGGGTAAAAACAAAGTCGATTTAGAATGCAGGCAGGTTATCCATGTTAAGCTGTGATTGGGCAGTGGTAATGGGACATTTGGGTCATTGAGCTCTATAGCCTAATGAGGTTACCTGTGTTGGAGTATGGAGGTGGAGGTGATTGCTGGCCACCAGGAAGGGATACAAGGACTGCACCCTTAGCCATTGGTGGAGGAAGGAGAAGGCCACTACCCATGGGGCGAGACTTGGCACCTGGATCCTTCTTCTTTATGTTCTAAGACAAAGAAGAATTATTCCATTTTAAATGTCTTTCTCACTTTTTCTTTATCCCATTTTGTTTCTCCTCTCCTTTCAACATGTTTCCCATCTATTTCTGTAACCTCAAATGCTCACCCCAATGCTAATCTTGATAGTCTGGCCCTCTTTAAAGCCTAGGTCCAGTTTGGGTGCTGTGCTTTGAGACGCTTCCTCTTTCGCCAGCTCACCTTCCTGTTTTACCCACCTGTAGAAAAGGACACAGAGAGATTTGTTAGATTTTATTTCATGCTCCAATGTGAAAATCTCTATTGAAAATGGATGTTGATGCCCAGACCAAAGAGAGGTTGACTCACTTGAAGTGGTCTTGAAGAGCCACATTGAAGTCAAAGGAGTCCCCACGATCAGCAAACCCCAGGCCAATAAATGCATGTCGTCCTTATAAACAGAAGTGCATGAGAAGACATATGTACAACATACTGTATTTAAATTGCCAATCTGCAATTAACCTTTCATACCACACTGTACGGTTTCCACCGAAAATATATTTTCAGCATAGCATATCAGATTGCATGGTGATGTATTTCTGCTGTTGTCTTTCTGATGTGAAGGCACCTTACCACTGCCGTCCTCTATCCGCACCACAAAATATCTGCTAGAATCTGTGACTGCCTCCACCACACATCCAGGATACTGCTCCACTGGGGCTTGGGCAAACAACTCTCCTAAGAAATACAGAATTAATTTAGCCTCAAAGCTGGATATCATGGTATGCATCGGAAGCAGAAAAGGTGACAGCCTGTACAGACATGAGTGCAACAGCAGTATTATAATAATAATAATAATAATAATAATAATAATAATAATAATAATAATATAATATGCCATTTAGCAGACACTTCTATCCAAAGCGACTTACAGTCATGCGTGCATACATTTTTTTTTTGTGTATGGGTGGTCCCGGGGATCGAACCCACTACCTTGGCGTTACAAGCGCCGTGCTCTACCAGCTGAGCTACAGATGTAGTCATGACCGTCGGACAGCTAGTAGTTAACCTACCTGAGTTTTTGTCCTCTAGCTTGATATAGGCAAGCTTTCCTATGGATATGATTTTCATCCTGCCGGTCCATGCTGGCTCATCCAGCTTCCAGTCAGCTGCTCTGATAAACAAAGAGAAGCACCATACCTGCATGTCATGACTCCACTATGTTACAGGGCTATTGAGCCTACTACACTAAAACCCACAATCAAACTGTACTGCAATAATTAGTCCAATCTCAAACTATGCAACAGAATAGGAGTCTTAGGCTACATAAAGAGCATGGGAATACATGGATTGACATTAAGGTCTGAAAAGCACACTCTCACCCGGCAAATCAGGAGTATTTTTTAGTTTTCTGGTTGCCCAAAGAAGCATTCATTTTTTATTGGACATATAAGAGCATACAATTTACAACTCTTGACATAAGTACAGATATCCTTCTTTTTCTTATTAGAAACAAGACTCCCCCTACCAGACTACTAGAATTATTTACATTTTGGTTGTTATCAGGAGGGGGAAATCTGCCCAATGAGGCAACCACAGAGCAAGCTAGCACACTTGGTTTATACCTGAAACATTTGGGGGTTTAGTTGGGACAATTACAGTTGGGTAGAACTGACACATTGAAATGAATGATGATCTCTGTGTCTGTGTACTCTTTAGATAATACAGATCTAGCTATAAATGGTATTAGCTACATATCTTACATTAGAACCAGGACCGATTTTCACTAGACACACTTTTCCACTTTCCTCTGTAATGTTAGCTAGCTATAAACATAACCAAATATGTTTTATTACTAAACCAAGTTAGGCCTCAGCCCATCGTGTCAAATGGGAACAAATGAGTCATAGTGGGAAGAACAAGCAAGGAGGTGGGCAGAGCAAAGCACGAGCTAGCGGCATCCTATCGGCGCGTTCTAGCAGGCATTTGCATATCTCCGTTAGGGAACGCCTACTATGTGAAGTGCGCGTGTGCAATAACTCAATTCGCCTTTGCACTCATTCTAAACAACGCTATTTTTACAAACTTTGGCAAAGGGAAAGTCTACAAAACTTAGTCCACTCTGTTCGTAACCGGTTCTAGTTTTGGGAACAGAAAACTGTATTGAAATCAAATGTTTAGTCGATGAGAAAATTAGCCGAATCTCGGCCAAAATCCATCTCGTTTAATCTTCTTCCATTGCCGGCCACTAGGCTTCCTCTCACTACCATATGTGGTAGTGAGTGAAAACGCCAAGCGGATGCTTCACATTTATACATCCGGTGAAATATCTGTCATTGTTCTGTGACATAACTGTACCACGACTAACTGACTGCACGTTTGAGCCACCGTAGAATGTCCCGTGCTCCCTGCTAACGTTTCCTGTAAAATAATTTGACACAGCAGCAGTGTTTAGCATTGCACATAGCTTGAAAATAATACTGACATGCCTATTTTAACTTTTATGAGTTAACCATATCTCAGTCTAACTATTACAGATGTATAGCTAGTTAATTTACCTAGCTAGCTCGCCAGTCGTAACTCATTTGGCTAGCATTAGAAGCTAGCTAGCAAATTAGCTAACTAACGTCAGCTAGCTAGCAGCTAGAGAGCCTAAGAGTGCCACTTTATAAAACACGTATTGAAAGTTAACTAGCTAAATTAATTAAAACGTTATTCCCAAAATAATCTTAATCTTCTCGCCATTTTATGCATTCAATAACTGAATCATGTCAAGCTAACGTTAACTAGCACCAACCTTGTCTTGATGGATCCTCCTCTCCACTTCTTCAGGTTGACATTTGAGTAACTTAGTTAGAAGAAAAAGTATTAACAAAGGGCGGGCCGCAAAAAAACTTACCGATATCCACGGTTAGTGGCGCGGGGTGGGATCTTGTACACATGAACCTCTGGCTTTACACAGATCACTGACTCGTAACCGCTCTCGTCTGCCAGTGCCATTTTGGCAAGTAAAAACTTCCAAACTTCTAACTGCCATGGGGGGAAGGTGAACCCACTCTGCACTGTACAGCTCAAGAGCGACTCTCTTGGAGAGGATGATTACTACAGTAGCTTTCAAAGACCCACATCTTGTTATGGTCCTTATGACACTAGCTACGTTTCCATCCAATAATTGGCGACATATTTTCATGGCGAATACTCTAAATTCCGCATAAAAACAATATGCTTATTTTCCCACCAGAGATGTTTCCATCAAATTGACTGTGCGTGATGACGTGGTGCACAGAAAAATACATTTTGCTGTTAAATTCCTTGTACCGAATACAAAATACAAATTAAAAGGGTTCTCATAGCCTTTTCAACTCTCCTGATGGTTTTGTCACAAAAAACTTTGGTTTATATAGTCTGGTATTGGCACGTGCGCTCAAGCAAACCGTGCTATCTTGCGCGCTCTTGGCTAGAGCACACTTATAGCCTACATTATGATATTATAATTTTTATTATGGACATAAGAGAGAGATTATTTTAATTGTCAAACGGCAGCTAAACATCGATTATCATGTCATCAGAATAAGACCCTCTATATTTATTGGAAAGGCGCATCAAGCTCATCACCTTGCACTTTCACCATCCTGTGAAGTTCATCATAATGTATTTAATCTGTAGCCTAATAAACTGCATGCTTTCCGGACGAGTTGTAGTGGGAGGACCACACCACATGTCATTGCGTGACTCCAAGTTTACTTCGATATGATAATATTTACACCGAGATTTCTCGCATAATTAATTTTACCGACACAAAAAGATCCCACATTGTCTAGCGTATTTTGTTTTGTCATATGGAACGTTTGCCGAAAAATGTTGTTTCCATCAGTCCTGTCATGACATTTTATCCGACATGTAGCGTACTTTACTCGCATAAAAAGGTTGGATGGAAACCTGGTTTATGATGTTGATGATGATCGGCTATCATGCTGTGTGGTGTCTAGTGATGCATGCTTCTAGAACTACTATGAAAATAGTGTCATCACACTGATAGATTAATTATTAATGACTCATTATTACACCCTGAAACGGTGTATAATGTGTTAGAAATGTGTGAGTGTAGGACCAGTAAAGACTACTATTTAGCAATGTGAGTAAGAGTTAGGCCAGACAACAAAGGACAAGGAGAAAGGCTACAGGCAACTGAGAAACCAAGATAACTGAGGAATTTAGGGAGGAGAGAAACTGTTATGAAAACATGGTGCAGAATATTGTGAGAACGGAAATAACGGAGGAATGCAGGGAGTAGGCTATAATAAGAAAGTGTGTATGTATGTGTGTGTGTATGCATGTGTGTGTGTGTGTATGTATGTGTGTATGCATGTGAGTATATGTGTGTGTGTGAACTGATGGTCAGGAGAGCAGTTTTAGAGTGGAAAACTACAGCCCGCCTACAGAGGGGAGGGATTTTTTTTTTGTATGACGTATGAGTATAAAAGATGGACTCTGAAATTGTGATGGCAGAATTCTCAATGAATAAAGATCTCTGACTATGCAGATCGGGACTCTGTCCGTTACTTAAATCCCAAAAGATTTACAACCTTTTGGGAGACGCACAGAGACACTGAAATAGTTTGTTAAATAATTCACATAACAGCTTGGTCCTTCGAGGCCGGACTCCAATACCTGCTTCTGTCATTCCAGGTAACTCTGAAAACCGTCGACGGGCGAATGATATATTCGTAAATTGAAAGTCCTGCCCTTTGACATTAAGGGTTAAAACAGGCCAGAGGACACCTGATTAATGACAGAGACGGTGACGGAATCCAAACCTACATTGAATCTCAGCTGCAAGGATAAGGTCAGTAGTCTTTATTCATTAATTGGGGCAGTCTGGGATTGCTCAGCGTGGATCCGTAACGATTCACGGTAATAGGCCATTACCAAAATAAACTACCCTGTATTCAGAGAACCTGGGGTTAAAGAAATACAGGGAAGAGAAGGGATTTTTGAGTTGTACACCAGAAGGAATTAAAATAGCATGTGTGAGAAATAGTATATTAGTAAAGTCAAAAGTCACAAACAACTGTAGATTTTTCTGTAACTCTATCCGTTCTGGAGCCTTACAAACTCCGGGTTACCGATGGTGTTAACCAATAATCATGTATGGTTGTATACGTGTGAGACCTAATATTTGCTCAAAAGTCACATCTATGAATAATTCCAGGTGGTTGTATAGAGGAGGGAGAACCCATTCCTGTTGTATGAGACTGTCAGGAATGATCAAGATTACATTGTAACTTGTTATATAGAAGAGGGGCTAGACACAAAGAGACTATGGCTTTTGGAGGCTCGGAAGACAGTCAGGAAAGACTAGAGAATTTAAACACAGAGAGTTGAAGAGTTAGAGAGCTATAATAAGTCAGGGAGGCAGAATAGGGGAGAAGATAAGAGGAAGTGCTTTAACTGTAACAAGGAAGGTCATTTTGCAAGAGAGTGTGGGGCCCCGTGTAAATACTGTAACAAAACAGGTCATAACCATCGCGACTGCAGAGAGAAACAAAGGGGCAGTGTCCGGGAAATTACAGTCTATTTTTTTGGTTCCACGGGTAAAAAGTTTGAAGAAGTGATTTGTGTCGATTAAGAATTGGCTAAAAACACCACGAAGGGATTATTTGAGAGGTACCTATAAATTTCTAACGATATATACGTATGAACTTGCTCACCCAAACGTAGACGTATGTCATGGGTGAGAAAGTAGAGAATATGAGTTTAAAGTTGTACCGTTGTTGGATCATGTGATAAGATTTAATGGGTAATCGGACCATAACTAATGTGGTTATAGAAGTAATGTATAATATAGTAGACAGCCAATTTAGGGTTCCATTGAACTATTATGGTTTATTGGGCATTTCAATGGCATAAGGTGAAATCTGTATGTATGAGTGGAATTCAACGGCTGGTATGGGTGGTAACCGGATACTACTGAGTATTTGGTTTGGTGATGTTGAATGGAAGATTTGTAGCGTGGTTTGGGTTAAATAGAAAGGCTCACTTATTCAACAGGAATAGGTGCAGGGAGAGAGTTTTTGTGTTGCCGAATGAGGTGAGTTAAAAACTACTGAGAATAGAGAAGTATTATGGACATACCATCGTAATAAATAAACTGAACCAAAGGGGGGGAGACAGTACATAGTTCAAATGATAGGAATACAATTAAAGTTATGCTTATCAACGATAGCAAGTATTTGTTTTATTAATTAGGTCCTAATCAGAGAGAACAGTTAAAGAATTTGAATAGCGAACTGAAAATTGCTATAGAGTTGGGACAATTATTTGAATTGAGAAATAAATAAATAAAAATAATTTATGTTCTAGATCACGGGTAAAAGAGTTGTACTTGCTTGACGGTATCGAGCAGAAGTTTGAATAGTTGAATGAAAAGCATTTCTTTGACAAATTCTAATGGTTATTACTTTATTGTATAGGTTGGGTAACACCAGTGGTGTATGAAAATAATTGGTGATTTCTAAAACGATAATCTGTTTATGGTACGTTGAACAATGGGATATAGTTGTGACTATTAGGATGATGAATTGAATAAACATTGGTTATAAGTATGAAGTTATTAAACAATAGGTTTATATTTTTAAAAAACATCAATGCAACAGGTTGCGATTATTAAATTAATAAAAAGGGGTTATAGGTTTATATTAGAAGGTGTAGTGAACTTAATGAAACGTGGTATTATATAGTGTCTTCCAGGATTGATGGAAGTCTCCTATAGCATTATGTTAAGGGGATGCCTGGGATAAAATATAATGTCTTACTTACACGGAGTATGTGATTGTATTGGCTAATGAATGAAATATGACATTTACAGGGGCGACAGGAACAATAGAAGGGGAGACAGATTTTCCTATGGTGTTGATCAAATAATTGATAATGGATCATTTGATATGAGATCACATTGTCACGCACGTTGACTGATGACTCGTGGAACCAAGGCGCAGCGTGATAAGCGTACATTTGATTTAGTACACAACACACGAACAAAACAACAAAACGAACAATACGTGAAGTCCTGAGGTTACAACAACACAAACCTTTACGGAACAAGATCCCACAAACTAACTGGTGCCAACAGGCTGCCTAAGTATGGTCCCCAATCAGAGACAACGAGCTACAGCTGCCTCTGATTGGGAACCACCCTGGCCAACATAGAACTAAACGATCTAGAACAAAAAACATAGAAAACGAAACATAGAAAATCCACACCCTGGCTCAACATTTAAGAGTCCCCAGAGCCAGGGTGTGACACACATGGAGCAGATTTAGGGGTTCAATAATCATTGTGAGATTTAAAGAGGATATGATCTGAAGGGTAATCAATTAAACATTATCATTGTATACTCAAGGAATTTTGAGTGGTTTTATTGATTAGTTATGAGGAATTAGATTGATACAAACGATTATTGATGAGTTAGGCATTATTTAGGTCATAAAAGGGAGCTACCAAATTAAGTGGGGCCTGGCTATGTTTGGTTGTTGTTTTTTAATTGGGGTTTTCAAATAAAAAACAACACACCTAGTATGATGTTTATAAAGGGTTGTTGTTTCAATTTTGGGGGGGTTTCAGCAGGTCAAGGGTGATAGGTCTTGGAGGAGCACGCATAGTGAATTTTATGGAGTTTTTCAGTTTTGGCTGAGTTTGGAGTATATATGATTTCTTATGAGAATGAATGTCATGAGGACTTAATGAACACTTGGGATAAGTAACATTTGTGAAATATTTAGAATGATGGTAATGTTTGGTATACTATGGGATGGAACAGTTTGTTGAATAATTTCAATTGCCTCTGAACTCTTGTTTTAACTTTCTGGTGTTAATTAATCATCCACACTGGTAAATTCTAAAGGCATGAGAGGAGGACTTTAAGATAGTTTATTTTACCAAATTGAGGGTAATTTATAATACTCTGAAAAGTGTGAAGAAGATTATAATTTGGTAATAATATATATGGTTTGAACCATAAAATAACAGAAGAGAGAGAGAGCTTTCCCTGAATGAGGGATACCTGTTGCTAGTCAATTGTACTAATCTTTTATTACTTTTACGGGATAGAAGTAAGTTGAGGTATTATCAAATGTTGTCATTTAAATTTCATTTTTTTATTATGCTTTAATAAACAACAAGTTGGTATTTGAAACTAAATTAATGCAATGAGCTGCAGTAATCAGAGGAAGGCACAATCTAATGCGAAACAGCTATTACCTAGATCATTTATTTAGTAATAAGATCAGGAAGATAGGAGCAATAAAGAAGCAAGGGACAGTCTCAAAAATAAATAAGGGATGGCAATTGGATGATAAATTACCAATATTACCTAAGTGATTGTTTAGGTAGGTGGTAATATTGACACATGGGCAGTGACATGTGTCAAGAGGAGGGATGGATGGTAGAGCAGATTAGACAACACTTTGTTGCATATGGGATTACTAATTATAAAAAATAAAAATAAATGAAAAATGTGTTCAAGATGTGTTATCTGTGCTCAAAATAATCACCAGGGTAGACAAAGGGCACCTCAGGGTGAGTATCCTCCGGCTAAGTACCCTTTCCAGCAATTGGAAATGGATTTTATAGAGTTATCACGGAGTGAAGGGAAGAAACTTAGAGTAACCCCAGATAAAGATGGGTTATCCCCCTTTGAGAAAGTGTTTGGAAGACCTTACAGAATGCCACAGTTGGCAGGACCAGACAGGCAGACATAGAACTAGAGAGCACCCTAGCAGAACACGTGAGAAGGTAGTTTATTAACCACACCTGTATGTCAGAGGTTTTGTGCCCCACAGGTGAACTAAAGGAGAAGGTGACCCACTCTATATAACCTGGAGACTGGGTGTGGATCCAATCCTTAAAGAAGAAAAACTGGAAGCAGCCCCGTTGGGAAGGTCCATATCAGGTCCTGTTGGTGACGGCCTTCGCTGTAAGAATTGCGGAAAGATCCACCTGGGTGCATGTCACACACTGTAAAAAGGTAAACCCAGCTACACCTGACGAACAAACACAGAGTTAGGAGAAAGAACCGATCACCACTAGGGCTCAGGGGTTGGCTCCTTAACGAAGATTCCCTTACCCTGTCTGATCATCCCTGTGTGAGTTCGATAGAAGGTAAAGCAATGGGTTGGCCTCTGGCGTCTGACATGTTCTCAGGGCGAGGGTGGGGATTCACAGGTCTCCTGACGGTAGGTAGCTATCTGATTGTGGGGGCCATATTCCTAACACACTCAAACCCTCCTGATATGCCAGAAGTAGTAGTTAACCTAACACAAGTTGATAAAATAATACCTGAGCACAGTCTACGAAGGCATAGGAGACAGCTAGACGTAGGGAAAGGGGAAGTACTAGGGACTGTAGGGAAGGACATCACCTTTGAGGTCTTTGCGGACCAGTTGGGGAGTTGGGGACTACTGGCTGGTAGTATCGTAAAGGATGGGAGATATATATGTATGTCACCATGTACATCCTGGGACCATGTAGTTGCTCATACCGAGCGGGGGGGTATGTCAATCTCCATACACAGTTTAAGGACAGGTGGATATTGTGAAAGTAGGGAATTACCAGAAATGGCAGTGCGACCGATATAAGGGTAGGTACTGTCTGAAAGTCAGAATTACGCTAAAACAGGTTACAGACCTGACAAGTGAGATATCCTCTTCAACTGGGGCACCCTATAGAATAAACCTCTCTGAGGGAGGTAGTGAGACCAGGGCTGTGGTGAATATAGTGCAAACTATAGACCTGAAGGAAGTAGTACAGGTGGAGACGGGGTATAGGGATCCTAACCTGTGGTTGGAATGGATTCAGTATACGGCAAAAACTATGTCTAAAGAGGACTGTTATGCCTGTGGGACAGCCAAACCAAGGTTAACAACTACTCAGTTCCCCTTGACGGGCTTTAACTCTCCGTCAGGTTTATCCTGCATGATTAAATTGTTCAAGCCACCTGGGAATGTGGTGAAGGAGTCTTGTAGTAACTTGCACTATCTGTATCCCCCGATAACAAGTCACCCCGACCTAGGTTGCCTCCGTTTGAAGTCTCAGGGGATTCTTATTATTGTTTTTCTAGGACTAATAAGATAGGATACAGGGTAGGGCATCTTAGCTCCTGCTCCCACACAGAGAATGTCACAACTAAAGAGACCATGACTAATCTCTCCTCTTTGTTGCAGACAGAGGATTTTAGGAACCAAAACCAGGCCCGTGCTGACATCTGGTGGTTGTGTGGTAATAACAGAGTGTGGCCTCACCTACATACGCAAACAATCAAACGTGTCAGAGACTGGTGAGTTGTCACGTAGAAAGCGGGACCTCCCCCCGGGATCCTTTAATGAAAGGATATATATTGATGGGATAGGAGTACCTCGAGGGGTTCCAGAAGAATTCAAAGCTAGGAATCAGATCGCAGCTGGGTTTGAATCAAGTCTTTTCTGGTGGTCAACAATTAATAAAAACGTAGATTGGATAAATTATATACTATAACCAGCAAAGATTTATAAACCACACTCGTGATGCAATAAAGGGATTGGCTGAGCAGACAGCGGCAACTAGCTTAATGGCATGGCAGAATAGAATAGCTTTAGATATGCTTTTGGCTGAGCGGGGCGGAGTTTGTGTTCTGTTTGGATCTATGTGCTGTACTTTCAGGAGAGCAGTTTTAGAGTGGAAAACTACAGCCCACCTACAGAGGGGAGGGATTTTTTTTTTGTATGACGTATGAGTATAAAAGATGGACTCTGAAAACGTGATGGCAAGATCTCTGACTATGCAGATCGGGACTCTGTCTGTTACTTAAATCCCAAATGACTTACAACCTTTTGGGAGACGCACAGAGACACTGAAATAGTTTGTTAAATAATTCACATAACACACACACACTTATCTGATGTTTGCATGAAAAGTTGCTTCATTTGACAGCAGCATAGGTCTACTCTACACTGTGCCAATATGTAGCCTATGAAATAAAAGTTTCACATCAAAACATGACAGCTAAAAAATAATGACAGCGACAAGTAGGTCTAATGAATAAACAATGTATTCATATCAATACAATAATGTTTTTAAAGAAGAAATAACCTAATTTAACATCCGTCTTTTTTTAAAGGCAGGGCTTGCACTCCACTGCATAACAATAACCACATTTCCAGCCACAGTTTTTATGCCAGTAAAGTCATAAAGTATTTTAAAAATTCAAGACAGCTGTGATGGAAACAGGAAGTTTCGTTGTAATTGTATAAATGCCAGACAGATAATTTGTTCGTTTGACATGGTGGTATCGTTTTGTGTTGGTAAATATAATTATGCGTGAAAGGGCGGTGGAAACGCCAATATGCGCATATTGATATAATAACCATCATATCGAAGTATATGTGGAGTCAAGTGATGATATGGTGTGTGGTCCGACTCGGAGAAACCCAGACCTGGCGCCAGAACAAATCAGTTGAAGCGGAATTTGATTTCCATAGGCGGGTCCGTTTTTTCACGAGACCTCCTATGTGTGCACACACTTGCACGCATTTTATAAATGGGTGTAATAGTAAAGACCATAGCCAGCTCATGCGTTTCACATTTGGGAAGCTTACAATTTATCCTACAATACCATTTCTACCGATCTGCATGCCAGTTATGAATATTTATATATGCACATTTTCGTGGAACTGTTTCATTTCAAATATAACGTTTTCGTTTCTCAACATCATTGTCACGTGGTTAGGCCTAATCATACAAATCTGAAGGAAAATGATAAAAATCGAAAAGTTCAAATTCAACTATGGCTAGAGCACAAGCCTCTGCCATATGGACACATTGATACACTGTGATCCATTGGCGGCTAAAGAAACGAGAGCATAGAACTCAGAGATAGCATACAGGCCAATGCAGCAGTAGGCCTATAACTTCCATCATCAACTAAGTAAAATACAGTGCATTCGGAAAGTATTCAGACCCCTTGAGTTTTTCCACATTTTGTTATGTTACAGCCTTATTCAAAAATTAATTAAATGAATTTATTTCCTCATCAATCTACACACAATACCCCATAATGACAAAGCGAAAACAGGTTTGTATACATTTTTGCAAATTTATAAAAAAACTAAACAGAAATACCATATTTACATAAGTATTCAGACCCTTTGCTATGAGACCCGAAATTGAGCTCTGGTGCATCCTATTTACATTGATCATCCTTGAGATGTTTCTACAACTTGATTGGAGTGCACCTGTGGTAAATTCAATTGATTGGACATGATTTGAAAAGGCAAACATCTGTCTATATAAGGTCCCACAGTTGACAGTGCATGTCAGTGCAAAAACCAAGCCATGAGGTTGAAGGAATTGTCCGTAGAGCTCCGAGAATGGATTGTGTCGAGGCACAGATCTGGGAAGGGTACCAAAACATTTCTGCAGCATTGAAGGTCCCCAAGAACACAGTGACCTCCATCATTCTTAAATTGAAGAAGTTTGGAACCACCAAGACTCTTCCTAGAGCTGGCTGCCTGGCCAAACTGAGCAATCGGGGGAGAAGGGCCTTGTTCAGGGAGGTGACCAACAACTCGATGGTCACTCTGACAGAGCTCCAGAGTTCCTCTGTGGAGATGGGAGAACCTTCTAGAAGGACAACCATCTCTGCAGCACTCCACCAATCAGGCCTTTATGGTAGAGTGGCCAGACGGAAGTAACTTCTCAGTAAAAGGCACATTACAGCCCGCTTCGAGTTTGCCAAAAGGCACCTAAAGGACTCTCAGACCATGAGAAACAAGATTATATGGTCTGATGAAACCAAGATTGAACTATTTGGCCTGAATGCCAAGCGTCACATCTGGAGGAAACCTGGCACCATCCCTACGGTGGTGGGAAAGATGAACGGAGCAAAGTACAGAGAGATCCTTGATGAAAACCTGCTCCAGAGCGCTCAGGACCTCAGACTGGGGCGAAGGTTCACCTTCCAACAGGACAACGACACAAAGCACACAGCCAAGACAACGCAGGAGTGGCTTCGGGACAAGTCTCTGAATGTCCTTGAGTGGCCCAGCCAGAGCCCGGACTTGAACCCGATCGAACATCTCTGGAAGACCTGAAAATAGCTGTGCAGCGACGCTCCCCATCCAAACTGACAGAGCTTGAGAGGATCTGCAGCGAAAAATGGGAGAAACTCCCTAAATACAGGTGTGCCAAGCTTATAGTGTCATACCCATGAAGAATCAAGGCTGTAATCGCTGCCAAAGGTGCTTCAACAAAGTACTGAGTAAAGGGTATGAAAACTTATGTAAATGTCATATTTCAGTTTTTTTTTCTAAACCTGTTTTGCTTTGTCATTATGGGGTATTGTGTGTAGATTGATGAGTAAAAACAAAACAATTTAATCAATTTTAGAATAAGGCTATAATGTAACAAAACATGGAAAAAGTCAAGGGGTCTGAATAGTTTCCGAATGCAGGCCTAAAGCTGATAAATAAAAACAGTAGAAAATATCCAGATGAAAATTCCGGTTCTTTCAATCCCATTCAAATCTCTTCTCTGCCTGACTGCCTCCCTTTCTATCTTTCTTGATTTGAGCTATTGCTAGTGAAGTTCAACAATGTATCAAATTATCACAGGGTCCGTTCCGAAGCTGTCTCTAATGAACATGCAACATTGTAGGCTATCAACTAGCCTATTCCAGACCCTCTAAGTTTCCTGCGCCAGTGAGCTTGGGACAGAAGGCTGTTTTTTATGACGTTTCCACTGGATAAATGGGATCATCAGATCATTATATTTTGCTCTTCCACACCGAGGCTTGGTGATTATCGAGGCCGGGAGTGTTGGAAAGATTTTTCAAATACTGAGGAACTATCGTTCGCAATGGATGTTAGAAAAACAGACTTTGCTGACTTGTGTGAGGCGAATAAAAAATGAGTGGTGTAGCCTACGTGGTGAGTTAAGACAATCAGAAATAAGACAGTGCCAAATGGGCACTTTCCTACATAAAGTTGAAGTCGGAAGTTTACATACACTTAGGTTGGAGTCATTAAAACTTGTTTTTCAACCACTCCACACATTTCTTGTTAACAAACTATCGTTTTGGCAAGTCGGTTAGGACATCTACTTTGTGCACAACACAAGTCATTTTTCCAACAATTGTTTACAGACAGCTTATTTCACTTAAAATTCACTGTTTCACAATTCCAGTGGGTCACAATTCCTGTAGCACACTAAGTTGACTGTGCCTTTAAACAGCTTGGAAAATTCCAGAAAATGATGTCATGGCTTTAGAAGCTTCTGATAGGCTAATTGACATCATTTGAGTCAATTGGAGGTGTACCTGTGGATGTATTTCAAGGCCTACCTTCAAACTCAGTGCCTCTTTGCTTGACACCATGGGAAAATCAAAAGAAATCAGCCAAGACCTCAGAAAAAAAATGATAGACCTCCAAATGTCTGGTTCATCCTTGGGAGCAATTTCCAAACGCCTGAAGGTACCACGTTCATCTGTACAAACAATAGTATGCAAGTATAAACACCATGCAGCCATCAGACGCGTTCTGTTTCCTAGAGAAGAACGTACTTTGGTGCAAAAAGTGCAAATCAATCCCAGAACAACAGCAAAGGACCTTGTGAAGATGCTGGAGGAAACAGGTACAAAAGTATCTATATCCACAGTAAAATGAGTCCTATATCGACATAACCTGAAAGGCCGCTCAGCAAGGAAGAAGCCACTGCTTCAAAACCGCCATAAAAAACCCAGACTACGGTTTGCAACTGCACATGGGGACAAAGATCGTACTTTTTGGAGAAATGTCCTCTGGTCTGATGAAACAAAATATAACTGTTTGGCCATAATGACCATCGTTATGTTTGGAGGAAAAAGGGGGTTGCTTGCAAGCCGAAGAACACTATCCCAACCGTGAAGCACGGGGATGGCAGCATCATGCTGTTGGTGTCACGATCGTCGAAAGGATTGGACCAATGCGCAGCGTGGAATGCGAACATACTTTATTATATATTCACCACACGAACAAAAACAACAAAACGATACGTGAAGTCCTTGGTAACAAACACAAACCAACACGGAACAAGATCCCACAATACACTGTGCCAAACAGGCTGCCTAAGTATGGTTCCCAATCAGAGACAACAAGCAACAGCTGATTCTCGTTGCCTCTGATTAAGAACCACCCCGGCCAACATAGATACACATGAACTAGATCCTAACATAGAAACACAAACACATAAAATCTACTCACCCTGGCTCAACATATAAGAGTCCCAGAGCCAGGGCGTGACAGTACCCCCGCCCCCAAAGGCGCGGACTGCGACCGCGCCAAACATAAACCGAACAGGGGAGGGCCGGGTGGGCATTCCTCCTCGGAGGCGGATCCGGCTCCGGGCGTGACCACCACCCTCTAATAACCCCCCCGTAGTGCCCCTGGTCTGGTCTGGCCCCGCTGGCTGGAGCTGGACTGGACATCGGTGGAGCGGATTGCTTAGGCTCCGGTGTGGAGCAGCTGACCGGTACCTGACCAGGCACCGGTGAACCGGGCACGGGCTGTGCCGGACTGACGACACGCACCCCAGGCTTGGTGCGGAGGGCAGGAATGGGCCGGACCGGGCTGACGACGCGCACCCCTGGCTTGGTGCGGGGAGCAGGAACGGGCTGGACCGGGCTGACGATGCGCACCACAGGCTTGGTGCGGGGAGCAGGAATGGGCCGGACCGGGCTGACGACGCGCACCCTTGGCTTGGTGTGGGGAGCAGGAACGGGCCGGACCGGGCTGGCGACGCGCACCATAGGCTTGGTGCGGGGAGCAGGAACAGGCCGGGCCGGGCCGGGCTGGCGACGCGCACCATTGGCTTGGTGCGGGGAGCAGGAACAGGCCGGGCCGGGCTGGCGACGCGCACCATAGGCTTGGTGCGGGGAGCAGGAACAGGCCGGGCCGGGCTGGCGATGCGCACCATAGGCTTGGTGCGGGGAGCAGGAACAGGCCGGGCCAGGCTGGCGACGCGCACCATTGGCTTGGTGCGGGGAGCAGGAACGGGCCGGACCGGACTGGCAACACACTTCAGTACCTCTCGCCGTGCCTCTACACTTTCCCTCCCTCTAATCACCAATGGCTCCCGTAACCCGGTGGCCTTCTCTCCTCGTCCACAAACTCGCCCCTTATCTGCCTCCAGCAGCCCCGTCGTCCATGCCATGTGCCCCCCCCTAAACATTTCTTGGGGTTGCCTCTCGCCTGTCCGACGACGACACTGTTGGCGCCGTACCTCCTCTCTCGCCAAGGCTTTAACCTTTGCCCATGGTCCTCTGCCCTCGAACATGTCCTCCCAGGACCACCATTGGCCCACCTGGGCCATCGCCAACTTCTCCATCTCCTTACCCGGCGTTAGCTCCGAAACACGCTGCTTGGTCCAGTATTGGTGGGATCTTCTGTCACGATCGTCGAAAGGATTGGACCAATGCGCAGCGTGGAATGCGAACATACTTTATTATATATTCACCACACGAACAAAAACAACAAAATGATACGTGAAGTCCTTGGTAACAAACACAAACCAACACGCAACAAGATCCCACAATACACTGTGCCAAACAGGCTGCCTAAGTATGGTTTCCAATCAGAGACAACAAGCAACAGCTGATTCTCGTTGTCTCTGATTGAGAACCACCCCGGCCAACATAGATACACATGAACTAGATCCTAACATAGAACACAAACACATAGAATCTACACACCCTGGCTCAACATATAAGAGTCCCAGAGCCAGGGCGTGACAGTTGGGGTGCTTTGCTGCAGGAGGGACTGGTGCACTTCACAAAATAGATGGCATCATGAGGAAGGAAAATTATGTGGATATATTGAAGCAACATCTCAAGACATCAGTCAGTAAGTAAAAGTTTGGTTGCAAATGGGTCTTCCAAATGGACAATGACCCCAAGCATACTTCCAAGTTGTGGCAAAATGGCTTAAGGACAACAAAGTCAAGGTATTGGAGTGGCCATCACAAAGCCCTGACCTCAATCCTATAGAAAATGTGTGGGCAGAACTGAAAAAGCGTGTGCGAGTAAGGAGGCCTACAAACCTGACTCAGTTATTGTCATGAACCCTGCATCCTGAGTCGGTTCCTGCCTGTGTTGCCATTTTTCTGCTCGGAATCTCCAGTTTCCTGAGGGTTCTTGAACGCTCCCGGCCTGGTTGCCGGGCGACGTTGCTAGGCGGGAGATCTCCCGATTAACCGCACCTGCATCTCATCAGCGGTCTGCACACCTGGTCCTGATCATCACCCTTCTTAAGCCCTGACCTGACATCCATTCCCTGCCGGATCGTTAGCCATGAACAGTATGTTTGTCAGAGTATCAGCCTTGGAGTTTCTAGCGTTAGTTTTGTTGTTTTGCACCTTGTTGGCTTGCCGTGTACTTACCTCCGTTTTGTTTCTATCTGCAGTCAATCTCCCGGAACCTTCACCCAACCCCTGCCTGGTTGTCGGCGGCTGCCGAGCCATTCTTGGATCTACCACTGCACCTCCACCAACTCATCTCCGCCGTCCGCTCTGTCCCCTGGATTATTCTACATCGTTTTTTGAATCTGTTAAATAAATACTCACCTTCGTTTCAACTCACCTTGTCCTGGTCTGCTTCTGGGTTCTGGCTTAGTAAACCGTGACAGAACGATCCGGCCAGAAATGACCCAGCGGACCTGGACTCTGTTCGCCATGCCATTACCCATCAGGAGAAGATGTTGGGACAACATAGCACGGCGCTACAGGAGATAGCTTTGTCCGTTCGGAACTTTTCTACCAGTCTGACGAAGATCCAGGCTCAGCTCAGTTTGCCGGTGGAGAATCCACGACCGGTTTCACCCATCTCGCCTGCCGCTTCTGGAGCTGTGCCCTTCCGTGAGCCCAAGGTTCCGACGCCTGATAAATATGAGGGGGAGTTGGGAAGATGCCGTTCTTTCCTTATGCAGTGTGGATTAGTGTTCGATCTACAGCCCCACTCTTATGCCACAGACAAGGCTAGGATAGCCTTTGTCATTGAGTTGCTGCGTGGTCGAGCTCTGGAGTGGGCTTCAGCCGTTTGGGAACAACAGGACACCTGCATGGCCTCATACCAGGAGTTCACGGCCGAGATGAGGAAGCTATTTGACCATCCCGTCTGAGGTATGGACGCAGCTAGGCGCCTGTTTCGCTTCGCCAAGGAACTCGCAGCGTTGCCGACTTCGTGATCGAGTTCAGGACTTTGGCTGTGGAGAGTGGGTGGAATGAGGAGTCTCTGCAAGCGGCCTTTACCAGGGGCTGTCGGAGCAGCTCAAGGATGAGTTGATCTCCTATCCGGAGCCTAGTGACCTGGACAGCTTGGTAGCCTTGTCTATTCGGGTGGATAACCGAGTTCGAGAGAGAAGGAGGGAGAAGCAATGGGGCCCGTCCACTTGTTCCCGGCGGTCGTCAAACTGCTCGGCTCGCTAAAGTTGGGAGGACTTTTAGCGAGCCAGTTTCAACCTCTCAATACCTCTGTCAGACCCCGTTTCCCGGCTACCCTCATGAACAGGAATCAGAGTCTAGCGATTAACGCTTTCGTCGATTCAGGTGCCGATGGAAGCTTTATTGATGCCGAAGTGGTGGAACAGCTGGGGCTTTCCAAGGAGCGATTACCGGAAGCCATTGAAGCTACCACTCTGAACGGCAGTAGTCTGGCACGTATCACGATGAGGACTGAACCGGTTAAGATGCTGTTGTCAGGGAATCATTCTGAGGTGATCTCATTCTTCATTCTGCCTTCTTCCCATGTTCCTCTGGTCCTTGGATACCCCTGGCTGAAGGAACACAATCCCACGTTCGATTGGGTGACTGGCAAGGTAACTAGTTGGAGCCTTGAGTGTCATGCTAACTGCCTCAAGACTGCCTGTTCCCATTCTGTTCCCAGTCAGGTGATTGAGGCTAGACCCCCAGATTTGTCCCTGGTTCCCGAGACCTATCACGATTTGGGGGAAGTGTTCAGTAAGCAGAGGGCTCTGTCACTCCCTCCCCACCGACCATATGACTGTGCCATAAACCTGTTCCCTGGAGCTGTCTATCCCAAGGGACGGTTATACAGCATCTCCCGACCTGAACGTGAGGCTTTGGAGACCTACATCAAGGAGTCCCTCGCGGCTGGTCTCATTCGTCCCTCATCATCACCCCTGGGGGCAGGATTCTTCTTTGTGGGTAAGAAGGATGGCTCTCTTCGACCGTGTATTGATTATCGGGGGTTGAATGATATCACGGTCAAGAACAAGTATCCCCTGCCCTTGATGAGCTCTGCCTTCGACTCCTTACAGGGTGCTACTGTGTTCACCAAGCTAGACCTACGCAATGCGTATCACCTGGTCCGGATCAGAGAGGGGGACGAGTGGTTGACGGGTTTCAATACACCGATGGGTCACTTCGAGTATCAGGTGATGCCGTTTGGACTGACCAATGCTCCAGCAGTGTTCCAGAGTATGGTGAATGATGTCCTGAGAGATATGATCGGTCTCTTTGTGTTTGTTTACCTGGATGACATTCTTATCTTCTCGAAGGAACCTTCCAGCCACGTCCAGCATGTCAGGCAGGTTCTGCAGCGATTGTTGGAGAATCGCCTGTTCGTGAAGGCCGAGAAGTGCGAATTTCACGCCCACACTACATCCTTCCTCGGGTACATCATCTCCAGGGGAGAGATCAGGATGGACCAGGAGAAGGTTAGGGCGGTTCTGGAATGGGCCCAGCCCGGTACGAGATTGCAGCTCCAGAGGTTTCTGGGGTTTGCGAATTTCTATCGCAGATTCATCCGGGATTACAGCCGTGTGGCCGCTCCTTTAACTGCCCTGACTTCCAGTACCAGGACCTTCAGTTGGAACCCTGAGGCGGACCGAGCGTTCCTGGATTTGAAGAGGCGATTCACCAACGCACCGATTCTCTCTCAACCTGACACGGCCCGTCAGTTCGTCGTGGAAGTGGATGCGTCTGATGTGGGGGTTGGCGCCATCCTGTCCCAGCGATGCTCCACTGACGGGAAACTCCATCCCTGCGCCTACTACTCTCGCTGCCTTTCGTCTGCGGAGAGGAACTACGATGTGGGTAACCGGGAGCTTCTCGCGGTGAAGCTTGCCTTGGAGGAGTGGCGCCACTGGTTGGAGGGGGCGGAGCAACCGTTTATTGTCTGGACCGACCACAAGAATCTTGCTTACGTGCAATCGGCTAGACGTCTCAACTCCCGCCAGGCCAGGTGGGCTTTGTTTTTCGGACGCTTTAATTTTTCCCTGACGTTCCGACCTGGGTCTAAGAACGGCAAGGCGGGACGCCTTGTCCCGGATGTTCTCCAAGACGGAGGAGAGTGGGGCCAAGACCGAGACGATTCTTCCCCGGAACTGTGTCGTGGGAGCAGTTATGTGGAGGATTGAGGAGGAGGTTATGGCGGCCCTTCGGACGCAGCCCGGTCCTGGTAACGGTCCACCCGGTCGTTTGTTTGTGCCTGAGTCGGTTCGTTCTGCTGTCCTCCAATGGTCCCACGCCAGCAAGATGGCTTGTCACCCTGGCGTGGCCCGGACGATGGCGTTACTTCGCAGACGATTTTGGTGGCCGGCCATGGGAGAGGATACTCGGAGGTTTGTTGCTGCCTGTCCAGTGTGTGCGCAGAATAAGAGTGACAACCGGCCCAGCTCTGGACTACTTCACCCCCTCCCTATTCCCCGGCGACCATGGTCGCATCTGGCCCTGGACTTTGTCACTGGGTTGCCCTCTTCTGAGGGGAACACGGTCATTCTGACTATCGTGGACAGATTCAGCAAGTTCGCCCACTTTGTGCCCATTTCCAAGCTTCCCTCGGCCTCTGAGACGTCCGAGATCCTGGTTAGGGAGGTTTTCAGGGTCCACGGGTTGCCCAGTGACATAGTTTCCGACCGTGGCCCTCAGTTTACCTCTGCTGTCTGGAAGTCTTTCTGTTTGGCCATTGGAGCTACAGTCAGTCTCACATCTGGTTTTCACCCCCAATCTAATGGTCAGGCGGAGAGAGCCAACCAGAAGATGGAATCCACGCTACGCTGCCTTGTCTCCTCCAACCCCACCTCCTGGGTCTCTCAGTTGCCTTGGGTTGAGTATGCCCACAATACTCTCCCTACATCTGCCACTGGGATGTCTCCCTTCCAGTGCCTGTATGGCTACCAACCTCCCTTGTTTCCTTCTCAGGAGAAGGATCTCTCAGTGCCCTCTGTTCAGGCCCACATTCGTCGTTGCCACCGGACCTGGCATCGGGCCAGAAAGGCCCTCCTTAGAGTTTCTGACCGGTATCAGCTCCAGGCGAATCGTCGCCGGATTCCCGCCCCCACCTATACCATCGGAGATAGGGTCTGGTTGGCCACACGGGATCTTCCTCTGCGGACTGAGTCTAAGAAACTGTCACCGAAGTTCATTGGTCCGTTTGTGGTGGAGAAGGTGATCAATCCTGTGGCGGTTCGACTCAAGTTACCTAGAACGCTCAGAGTCCATCCCACCTTTCATGTCTCCTGCCTCAAGCCTGTTCTCCTCAGTCCTCTGTTACCCCCTCCGCCTCCTCCTCCTCCCCCTCGGATGATCGGAGGTGGTCCTGCCTACACGGTGCGCCGCATTATGGATTCCAGACGGCGGGGCCGGGGTTTCCAGTATCTCGTGGACTGGGAGGGGTATGGTCCTGAAGAGAGGAGTTGGATTCCTCGGCGCCAGATCCTGGATGCTGACCTCCTTCGTGACTTCTACCGCCTCCATCCTGGCGCTCCGGGTAGTCCGCCCGGTGGCGTTCGTCGGAGGGGGGGTACTGTCATGAACCCTGCATCCTGAGTCGGTTCCTGCCTGTGTTGCCATTTTTCTGCTCGGAATATCCAGTTTCCTGAGGGTTCGTGAACGCTCCCGGCCTGGTTGCCGGGCGACGTTGCTAGGCGGGAGATCTCCCGATTAACCACACCTGCATCTCATCAGCGGTCTGCACACCTGGTCCTGATCATCACCCTTCTTAAGCCCTGACCTGACATCCATTCCCTGCCGGATCATTAGCCATGAACAGTATGTTTGTCAGAGTATCAGCCTTGGAGTTTCTAGCGTTAGTTTTGTTGTTTTGCACCTTGTTGGCTTGCCGTGTACTTACCTCCGTTTTGTTTCTATCTGCAGTCAATCTCCCGGAACCTTCACCCAACCCCTGCCTGGTTGTCGGCGGCTGCCGAGCCATTCTTGGATCTACCACTGCACCTCCACCAACTCATCTCCGCCGTCCGCTCTGTCCCCTGGATTATTCTACATCGTTTTTTGAATCTGTTAAATAAATACTCACCTTCGTTTCAACTCACCTTGTCCTGGTCTGCTTCTGGGTTCTGGCTTAGTAAACCGTGACAGTTACACCAGCTCTGTCAGGAGGAATGGGCCAAAATTCACCCAACTTATTGTTGGAAGCTTGTGGAAGGCTACCCGAAACGTTTGACCCAAGGTAAACAATTTAAAGGCAATGCTACCAAATACTAATTGAGTGTATGTAAACTTCTGACCCACTGGGAATGTGGTGAAAGAAATAAAAAGCTTAAATAAATCATTTTCTCTACTATTATCCAAACATTTCACATTCTTAAAATAAAGTGGTGATCCTAACGGACCTAATGTCACGATCGTCTAAGGAGGAGGACCAAGGCGCAGCGTTGAAGGTGAACATATTATTTATTATACTGATCACACGATCAAAACAACAGACGATAACGTGATGTCTACGGTTTAACACAAACCAAATAAGAACAAGAAACCACACACAAAGGAAAAGACAGACAGTTTAAATATGGCTCCCAACCAGAGACAACCAGCTGACACTCGTTGCCTCTGATTGGGAGTCACTCAGGCCAACATAGAAATACAAACTAGACCCACAACCTACAACACAAAACATAGAAACTAACGCCCTGGCTCAACATACGAGAGTCCCCCGAGCCAGGGCGTGACAGTACCCCCCCCCTAAAGGCGCGGACTCCGACCGCGCCAACCAAACACAACAGGGGAGGGACCGGGTGGGCACTCCGCCTAGGCGGCGGATCCGGCTCCGGGCATGATCCCCACTCGCTCTCTAACCCCCCAAAGTACCCCTGGTCCGGTCTGGCCCTGCTGACCGGAGCTGGACTGCACACTGGTAGAGCGGATTGCTCTAGCTCCGGCGTGAAGCAGCTGACCCGTGCCGAACCAGGCACCAGTGGAACAGGCACGGGCTGTGCCGGACTGACGACGCACACCACTGGCTTGGTGTGGGGAGCAGGAGCGGGCCAAACCGGGCTGACGAAACGCCCCACTGACTTGGTGCGGGGAGCAGGAACGGGCCGAACCGGGCTGACGAAACGCACCACTGACTTGGTGCGGGGAGCAGGAATGGGCCGGACTGGGCTGGCGACGCGCACCACAGACTTGGTGCGGAGAGCAGGAACGGGCCGGACAGGGCTGACGAAACGCACCACAGACTTGGTGCGGAGAGCAGGAACGGGCCGGACTGGGCTGGCGACGCGCACCACAGACTTGGTGCGGGGAGCAGGAATGGGCCGGACTGGGCTGGCGACGCGCACCACAGACTTGGTGCGGAGAGCAGGAACGGGCCGGACTGGGCTGGCGACGCGCACCACAGACTTGGTGCGGGGAGCAGGAATGGGCCGGACTGGGCTGGCGACGCGCACCACAGACTTGGTGCGGAGAGCAGGAACGGGCCGGACCGTACTGGGAACACACACAACTGGCCCTACGTGGGGATCAGGAACAGGCCGGACCGGACTGGCAACACACGCCAGTACCTCTCGCCGTGCCTCTACATCTTCCAGTGGCCCCCGTAACCTGGCGGCCTCCTCTGCCAATCCGCTGGGCCGCTCTGCCGCGGTCTCCTGCTGGCCCGTCGTCCACGGCGTTAGCCCCCCCCTAAAAAATTTCTGGGCTTCACTCCTACCCGTGGCCAAGGTCTCCATGTCCCTCGCCAGCCGTTCGCCCTTCTGCCACAATGTCAAGCCCTTCTCTTCCTCACTCGGCTTGACCCAGTCGAGGAGGCGAAGGAGATCTGTTAGGGATCTCCCTGGCGATGGCTCCTGGACACGCTGCTTGGTCACATCTTGGTGGTTTCTTCTGTCACGATCGTCTAAGGAGGAGGACCAAGGCGCAGCGTTGAAGGTGAACATATTATTTATTATACTGATCACACGATCAAAACAACAGACGGTAACGTGATGTCTACGGTTTAACACAAACCAAATAAGAACAAGAAACCACACACAAAGGAAAAGACAGACAGTTTAAATATGGCTCCCAATCAGAGACAACCAGCTGACACTCGTTGCCTCTGATTGGGAGTCACTCAGGCCAACATAGAAATACAAACTAGACCCACAACCTACAACACAAAACATAGAAACTAACGCCCTGGCTCAACATACGAGAGTCCCCCGAGCCAGGGCGTGACACCTAAGACAGGGAATTTTTACTAGGATTAAATGTCAGGAATTGTGAAACACTGCGTTTAAATGTATTTGGCTAAGGTGTATGTAAACTTCCGACTTCAACTGTATGAATGCATTCTGGAGACGCACCATATCTTCGCCACACTCCCCTTCTTGATGCAACATTTTAAATTATACTCAAGACACATTATCAACACACATAGGCTATTTTAGACGCTTTTCACGGACAGCCGCAACTCAATCAGCTAGACCTATTGCCACGCGCACTACCCAAATTGTGGGCTTCCCAAACACACATAAAAAAAAAATAAGCTAATGATCCTCTGTGGCTAAGTCATGCTCCCTGGTGAAGTATTTTTTATGATTTTATTTAGACAGGAGTAATTATATAATTTTGGCGAAACATAAATTTACTTTAGGGCAATCCAGCATCTTAACAGTGCACTGTGCACACGCCAACTTTCCTTTCCAATTCGCAAGAGGCTTAAACCAGAGCTCTGTATATAACGATGAGATGCTCATGTCTCCTCCCTAACAATAGGAGTATTTGTCCCAAAGGCAGTAAGGCAGGCGACAAGCTTAGGTCTGCATATTATTCCAATAGAAACACATTGGGCTTATACTGGACAGATTTTGGCGAGAGTGAGCCCTCTCGCTTCGCCTCTTCGTCTCTGCTGAAACTACAGTACCAGTCACAAGTTTGGACACACCTACTCATTCAAGGGTATTTCTTTATTTGTACTATTTTTTTTATTGTAGAATAATAGTGAAGACATCAAAACTATGAAATAACACATATGGAATCATATAGTAACCAAAAACGTGTTAAACAAATCAAAATATGTTTTATATTTGAGATTCTTCAAATAGCCAACCTTTGCCTTGATGACAGCTTTGCACACTCTTGGCATTCTCTCAACCAGCTTCACCTAGAATGCTTTTCCAACAGTCTTGAAGGAGTTCCCACATAATGTTGCTGCTACTGTCTCTTATGACCGAAAAGAGCTTCTGGACATCAGAACAGCGATTACTCACCTTGAACTGGACGAATAATTTTTATTTAATGAGTCGGACAAGAGGGATTTGCTCGAGACACCCGACAGGGCCCTCATCCCCGTGCTTGGTAAGGAGCCGGCGACGAGTGGCTAATCCACAGATGATGCAATCTCTATTGCACTCCACACTGCCCTTTCCCACCTGGACAAGAGGAACACCTATGTGAGAATGCTATTCATTGACTACAGCTCAGCATTCAACACCATAGTGCCCTCAAAGCTCATCACTAAGCTAAGGATCCTGGGACTAAACACCTCCCTCTGCAACTGGATCCTGGACTTCCTGACGGGCCGCCCCCAGGTGGTAAGGGTAGGTAACAACACATCTGCCACACTGATCCTCAACACGGGGGCCCCCTCAGGGGTGCGTGCTCAGTCCCCCTCCTGTACTCCCTGTTCACCCATGACTGCATGGCCAGGCACGACTCCAACACCATCATTAAGTTTGCCGACGACACAACAGTGGTAGGCCTGATCACCGACAACGATGAGACAGCCTATAGGGAGGAGGTCAGAGACCTGGCCGTGTGGTGCCAGGATAACAACCTCTCCCTCAACGTGACCAAGACAAAGGAGATGATTGTGGACTACAGGAAAAAAAAGAGGACTGAGCACGCCCCCATTCTCATCGATGGGGCTGTAGTGGAACAGGTTGAGAGCTTCAAGTTCCTTGGTGTCCACATCACCAACGAACTATCATGGTCCAAACACACCAAGACAGTCGTGAAGAGGGCACGACAAAGCCTATTCCCCTTCAGGAGACTGAAAAGATTTGGCATGGGTCCTCAGATCCTCAATTTTTTTTACAGCTGCACCATCGAGAGCATCCTGACTGGTTGCATCACCGCCTGGTATGGCAACTGCTTGGCCTCCGACCGCAAGGCACTACAGAGGGTAGTGCGTACGGCCCAGTACATCACTGGGGCTAAGCTTCCTGCCATCCAGGACCTCTATACCAGGCGGTGTCAGAGGAAGGCACCCTAGTCATAGACTGTTCTCTCTGCTACCGCACGGCAAGCGGTACCGGAGTGCCAAGTCTAGGTCCAAAAGACTTCTCAACAGCTTCTACCCCCAAGCCATAAGACTCCTGAACAGTACATATTACTTCAACTACCTCAACTAGCCGGTGCCCCCGCACATTGACTCTGCACCGGTACCCCCCTGTATATATAGCCTCCCTACTGTTATTTTATTTTACTTCTGCTCTTTTTTTCTCAACACTTTTTTGTTGTTGTTGTATTTCACTTTTTTATTAAAAATTAATGCACTGTTGGTTAAGGGCTGTAAGTAAGCATTTCACTGTAATGTCTGCACCTGTTGTATTCGGCGCATGTGGCCAATAAAATTTGATTTGATTTTAATCTGCCTTTGCCATCGATACTATTGGCCAACTTACAATCGCTTGATAAAAAAGTGGACGAACTACAGGCACGAATATTCTACCAATGGGACATTAATAACAGTCCCCTCTGAACAGTTGATGTTGAGATACTCTGTGAAGCATTTATTTGGGCTGCAATTTCTGTGGCTGGTAACCCCACACACACACACACACACACCTTTGTCACAACCCAACTGATTGGCTCAAACGCATTAAGAAGGAATGATATTCCACAAATTAACTTTTAAGAAGGCACACCTGTTAATTGAAATGCATTCCAGGTGACAACCTCATGAAGCTGGTTGAGAGAATGCTAAGAGTGTGCAAAGCTGTCATCAAGGCAAAGGTTGGCTATTTGAAGAATCTCAAATATAAAACATATTTTGATTTGTTTAACACGTTTTTGGTTACTATATGATTCCATATGTGTTATTTCATAGTTTGAGGTCTTCACTACTATTCTACAATGTAGAAAATAGTAAAAATAAAGAAAAACCCTTGAATGAGTAGGTGTGTCCAAACTTGTGACTGGTACTGTATATCACGGGAGAAAGCATCTGTACGAGCGAAACAGCACCCCTCTATATGTAGCCCATGTACAGTGAGGGAAAAAAGTATTTGATCCCCTGCTGATTTTGTATGTTTGCCCACTGACAAAGACATGATCAGTCTATAATTTTAATGGTAGGTTTATTTGAACAGTGAGAGACAGAATAACAAAAAAAAAATCCAGAAAAACGCATGTCAAAAATGTTATAAATTGATTTGCATTTTAATTAGGGAAATAAGTATTTGACCCCTCTGCAAAACATGACTTAGTACTTGGTGGCAAAACCCTTGTTGGCAATCACAGAGGTCAGACATTTCTTGTAGTTGGCCACCAGGTTTGCACACATCTCAGGAGGGATTTTGTCCCACTCCTCTTTGCAGATCTTCTCCAAGTCATTAAGGTTTCGAGGCTGACGTTTGGCAACTCGAACCTTCAGCTCCCTCCACAGATTTTCTATGGGATTAAGGTCTGGAGACTGGCTAGGCCACTCCAGGACCTTAATGTGCTTCTTCTCGAGCCACTCCTTTGTTGCCTTGGCCATGTGTTTTGGGTCATTGTCATGCTGGAATACCCATCCACGACCCATTTTCAATGCCCTGGCTGAGGGAAGGAGGTTCTCACCCAAGATTTGACGGTACATGGCCACGTCCATCGTCCCTTTGATGCGGTGAAGTTGTCCTGTCCCCTTAGCAGAAAAACACCCCCAAAGCATTATTTTTCCACCTCCATGTTTGACGGTGGGGATGGTGTTCTTGGGGTCATAGGCAGCATTCCTTCTCCTCCAAACACGGCGAGTTGAGTTGATGGCAAAGAGCTCGATTTTGGTCTCAGCTGACCACAACACTGTCACCCAGTTCTCCTCTGAATCATTCAGATGTTCATTGGTAAACTTCAGATGGTCCTGTATATGTGCTTTCTTGAGCAGGAGGACCTTGCGGGCGCTGCAGGATTTCAGTCCTTCACGGCGTAGTGTGTTACCAATTGTTTTCTTGGTGACTATGGTCCCAGCTGCCTTGAGATCATTGACAAGATCCTCCTGTGTAGTTCTGGGCTGATTCCTCACCGTTCTCATGATCATTGCAACTCCACGAGGTGAGATCTTGCATGGAGCCCTAGGCCGAGGGAGATTGACAGTTATTTTGTGTTTCTTCCATTCGCGAATAATCGCACCAACTTTTGTCACCTTCTCACCAAGCTGCTTGGCGATGGTCTTGTAGCCCATTCCAGCCTTGTGTAGGTCTACAATCTTGTCCCTGACATCCTTGGAGAGCTCTTTGGTCTTGGCCATGGTGGAGAGTTTGGAATCTGATTGATTGATTGCTTCTGTGGACAGGTGTCTTTTATACAGGTAACAAGCTGAGAGCCAGAAATCTTTCTGATTGAGAGGGGGTCAAATACTTATTTCCCTCTTTAAAATGCAAATCAATGTATACAATTTTTGACATGCGTTTTTCTGTTTTTTGTTGTTGTTGATACTCTGTCTCTCACTGTTCAAATAAACCTACCATTAAAATTATAGACTGATCATTTCTTTGTCAGTGGGCAAACGTACAAAATCAGCAGGTGATCAAATAGTTTTTTCCCTCACTGTATCTGATGCTGTCTGGCCAGAAATAGTATGACATGCCATACTCTTTTGGTCCAGACAGCATCAGATACTTTACATGGTCTACACGTACTGAGACATAGGGGCGCTGTTTCGCTCGCTCAGATGCTTTAACTGAGATTAATGTCAGTCAAATAAATGATCAATATTTCAATATTTTCTTTGGATGGACAAGGAGGTACAGTAGGGCGGACCAGGTCCCATAAGGCCCGCCCATAACGCCCTGGGGGAACCATGCAGTTTATTAGGCTAAATAACACAGCAGTTGTAACTCACGAAACAGCATTTGTGTGACAAACTGTAATTGTATTCATACAGAGAGCTTACTCTTATGCTGATGAACTCTGATCCACCAACAATGGGATCCAAGAACAACACTGACAGTGTCCAGTGATCTATCAACTTTTCCACAACCATTCTGGAGACATCAAAACACAGCTCCTGGTCGAAGGCATCAATAGAAAGTTGGTTTGCAGGGAATGCTGCATGTATACAGAGTAGAGCTTATCTCCCAGCTCAGAGTCAACCTGGCGCAGGTTCTCTTCACAATCAGGACATTTCTTTAAGGCTCGCAGGAGAGCCTTGCTCTTTGGAGCGTTGTCAAACTTGTCTTGGATAACAACCCAAAGATAATGTGCCAAGCAGAAGTGCTGATTTCACATCTTCAGCATTCACTGGCATGGGCAGGGTTAATTGGAAAGATGTTATACATAAAGGTGTCAATGATGTGCATATAGAGGGCATTAGGGACAGTTCCAGTGGACATTATGGTCCAGTAGTTCAAAGTTTTGTGCTCTTCCACTCTGCAGTGCTCTCCACAGTCACCAAGTCTCACAGGGAATCTTCCAGAGTAGCCACTGGGAAGGAGCTTCATCATGGCTCTCATAATCAGACAGGCGATGTCTCTGGACACCATTTGGCTCTTAGAGGAGACATTGTACTGAAGGATCATCTTGTATGCTGAGGGCCTCACCTCTGCTGGTTTCAAGTAGAAATTGGCCTCTGTCTCTCCACTGTCCACTGACATTCTGAGGACGGCAGACAGGTGGTTCTAGATCAGGAGTGTGTCTGCAGGTTTTTGTTTTTTGTTTTCAATTAAGACAACCAGGTGAGGAGAGTTCCTTTCTAATTGGTGATCTTATTTCAGCAATCAAGTACAAGGGAGGAGCGAAAACCCGCAGACACCCTGCCCTCTGTGGAATGAGTTTGACACATGTTCTAGATCATCCAGAAAGGGCCAGTCCTTCAAGAGGAGTATGGCATCCTCGTTTGGTGCATCAGAGTATTTGGCCTAGCAGTTTAGTCAAAATGGTATGCAGGGTTGTAGAACCGATCACAAGAAGTTCTCCATGAAGAAGAGGGGACTTACTGCCAAGATGTGACTCAGAATTCTGGATAAAGCAGAAGTTTACGCAGGAGAAGTGTCCAGTCACGCAGTTACAGTGGGGAAAAAAAGTATTTAGTCAGCCACCAATTGTGAAAGTTCTCCCACTTAAAAAGATGAGAGAGGCCTGTAATTTTCATCATAGGTACACGTCAACTATGACAGACAAATTGAGAATTTTTTTCTCCAGAAAATCACATTGTAGGATTTTTAATGAATTTATTTGCAAATTATGGTGGAAAATAAGTATTTGGTCACCTACAAACAAGCAAGATTTCTGGCTCTCACAGACCTTTAACTTCTTCTTTAAGAGGCTCCTCTGTCCTCCACTCGTTACCTGTATTAATGGCACCTGTTTGAACTTGTTATCAGTATAAAAGACACCTGTCCACAACCTCAAACAGTCACACTCCAATCTCCACTATGGCCAAGACCAAAGAGCTGTCAAAGGACACCAGAAACAAAATTGTAGACCTGCACCAGGCTGGGAAGACTGAATCTGCAATAGGTAAGCAGCTTGGTTTGAAGAAATCAACTGTGGGAGCAATTATTAGGAAATGGAAGACTTACAAGACCACTGATAATCTCCCTCGATCTGGGGCTCCACGCAAGATCTCACCCCGTGGGGTCAAAATGATCACAAGAACGGTGAGCAAAAATCCCAGAACCACACGGGGGGACCTAGTGAATAACCTGCAGAGAGCTGGGACCAAAGTAACAAAGCCTACCATCAGTAACACACTACGCCGCCAGGGACTCAAATCCTGCAGTGCCAGACGTGTCCCCCTGCTTAAGCCAGTACATGTCCAGGCCCGTCTGAAGTTTGCTAGAGTGCATTTGGATGATCCAGAAGAGGATTGGGAGAATGTCATATGGTCAGATGAAACCAAAATATAACTTTTTGGTAAAGACTCAACTCGTCGTGTTTGGAGGACAAAGAATGCTGAGTTGCATCCAAAGAACACCATACCTACTGTGAAGCATGGGGGTGGAAACATCATGCTTTGGGGCTGTTTTTCTGCAAAGGGACCAGGACGACTGATCCGTGTAAAGGAAAGAATGAATGGGGCCATGTATCGTGAGATTTTGAGTGAAAACCTCCTTCCATCAGCAAGGGCATTGAAGATGAAACGTGGCTGGGTCTTTCAGCATGGCAATGATCCCAAACACACCGCCCGGGCAATGAAGGAGTGGCTTCGTAAGAAGCATTTCAAGGTTCTGGAGTGGCCTAGCCAGTCTCCAGATCTCAACCCCATAGAAAATCTTTGGAGGGAGTTGAAAGTCCGTGTTGCCCAGCGACAGCCCCAAAACATCACTGCTCTAGAGGAGATCTGCATGGAGGAATGGGCCAAAATACCAGCAACAGTGTGTGAAAACCTTGTGAAGACTTACAGAAAACGTTTGACCTATGTCATTGCCAACAAAGGGTATATAACAAAGTATTGAGAAACTTTTGTTGTTGACCAAATACTTATTTTCCACCATAATTTGCAAATAAATTCATTAAAAATCCTACAATGTGATTTTCTGGATTTTTTTTTCTTATTTTGTCTGTCATAGTTGACATGTACCTATGATGAAAATTACAGGCCTCTCTCATCTTTTTAAGTGGGAGAACTTGCACAATTGGTGGCTGACTAAATACTTTTTTTCCCCACTGTACATGTGATAATGTGACAGACACTAAGAGTGACAGCTGTCATGACAGTCCCAGAAGCCTCACCATCTCCAGCAGTCAAGGGTTTTCTCAGGGCAGTGGGGCCACATGCCACACTCAGCAGTTCATCAAGTAAGGAGCACACATTCCTGACCCCACAGGCCTGGAGTAGAGAATCTGCAGATGCTTTGTATCAGTGAATTTCATAAAAATAGTGAAACATAAAAAAAGTTATCATTTTTAGATAAAACAATACTAAATATATTCACGTCTCCAAATAACTGATTAAAACACACTGTTTTGCAACGAAGGTCTACAGTAGCCTCAACACTACCCTCCAGGGTAGCACCATCGTGTAGTCGGAGGACAGCTATTTTCCTTCCTCCTTTGGGTATATTGACTTCAATACAAAACCTAGGAGGCTCATGTTTCTCACCCCCTTCCATAGACTAACACAGTCTGGGGGCGGCAGGTAGCTTAGGTGAAAAATCTGTCGATGTGCCCTTAAGCAAGGCACTTAACCCTAATTGCTCCTGTAAGTCGCTCTGGATAAGAGCGTCTGCTAAATGACTAAAATGTAATGAGGACGACCTCCAACCTATCAGAGCTCTTGCAGTATGAACTGACATGTTGTCCATCAAATCAAAGGATCAGAGAATTACTCTAGTACTGAAAGCATAAGCTAGCTAGCTAGCACTGCAGTGCATAAAGTGTGGTTAGTAGTTTACTCAAAGAGAGAGAAAGACAATAATTGAACAGTTTTAACAAATACATTTCTTCACAAATTAAGTAAAAGCAGCAGAGAGAGAGAGCTATTTATATTTCATTATATATTTTTTCTTCTTAGTTTACCTTTCACATACTTAGCTAGTGTCGTGTATTGGGATTATGCCTTTGTTAAATGTTTTTAAATGGAACTGAAAGAATGTTGATTTTAGTATCAAGAGGGAATGTTTTAGTGTAACGCCACATACAACAGACAGGAAGTGTGTTGTAGACAGGGGATTGGACAGTAGAGGGAGCCACCCACATCTTGGGAGTTTATATATACTGGGGGAAAAACGAAGAAGGGTCAGGAGCATTCAGATTATTTTGGACGGTGCTCCTCCAGACACCGCGGGTCTGTAACTTATGCTGTAACCTCGTGATTTTAATAAAAGCCTCTAACACGGTGCAGCCTAAGCGGACTCCTTGATTGACAGCAATAATTGCCACCATTCACCCGATACGACAAATGGCGCCCAACGTGGGGCTGGTCTGCATCTCTCCTTTGCTCATTCGTAGCCGCCAGGCTAACTCAAGCTAACTCGGTCTGAAGTCATGACCGGACAAGGGTGAGTGTTCCTCACAGCTTGGTTTGGATACTGCGTGTGTACACTGGAGGGGTGTACCAGAAATGTGCCTCATGTGGCGTTATTGCTGTCGACTAGGAGGCTGCCTAAAATGTTATTCCATTGGAAACGGCAGATAATTGGAATTTTAGAGCATAAAACGGTAGGAATTAAGTATTGAAGGTGTACAATTAAGGCAGATATGCGCATTCATTAGGGCACTGTACCGCTTAAAGACCCCAGGGGGGCCATTTTAGACAATGGGCCGACAAATCCGCTTGCACGATAGAATGTGCAGTCGGTGGGTTTTAAAGAAAACTCGGTTTGATGGGGTTTATCTGATTGTGATTATGGTTCGACTTTCGTCCGACGGGGGGTTTGATTGGGTCTAATTTCTCGGTGAAATGGTCATTAATCCACGGTAGCACAAAATGGTAGGAAAATATGTTAAAAAGAAAATGGGCAGTGCAGGATGCTTATGTGTGTGGTAGGCCGCAGTTAGCTAAAGGCTAAGGCTAATGTTAATGCTAAATGCTGGAGTGTGGGTCATGCCACATTATACATAGCGGCTAATGCTAAATGCTAATGCTAAATGCTAATTGTGTTGCGTGCTACATGCTAACGTATCCTTAGAGGTCCTATTGCGATAGGATAAGCCTCTTAAACTTGTTTGTGTGTGTGTAGAATTCAAAGTTCTACGCAAATGTGAGCTCTGTTATGTGTAATTGTGTGAGTATAAGGTATAAAATAGTGAAGCTGTAGCGTAATGCTATCGTTCTATTGTTTGGGAATCGTATCATTGGATGCATTTGCGCATATGCGTTTAATTTTATGACACTACAAAACATGGGAGTTGTAGTTTATGGCACGAGATTAGGACACGTTTTGGGTTACGGTACTAAACTACAACACGTTTTTGCTAATGGGTCATATTTCTGTTGGGGGCTGCAGGAAGACAGAGAAACACACAGACAAAGAGATATTTGGACACGAGTCTTCTAGTTGTAAAGCGGCGGTTGGTTAAAGATGAAACTTGGTTTGTGACGTATTGAATTGATAAATGAGAGAGATATATTGACGGATTATAATAAATTGAATTAGAAGACGATTAAAATTAAATAAAATGTTTTTGAGCGATCGATAATTAGTTCTGAGTTTAGTCTTAGAGTGAATAATGGGTGAACGAAGGAATGTTGAATATGGTTGAGATAACTCAGTGATTGCATTAACTACTAAAATCTTTTCCTGTGTCTCTGTTCTTTTGTCGTATGAGAGGAACAAAGGAGAGAGAGAGAGGAGGGGCTAACGTGTGACTGACGTACACGTCTCGTGACGCGGCAGAGGATCAAGTCAAAAAGGTTTTGAGACTGGTCTGGTTACAAAATATTTGATGTTATGACAATTTCACATAGGCTTGGCAAACTGATTCATTAAAAATTGCATTTTGGAGGCTATGTGCATCACTTGGGTTAATTACAGATGTGTTGGGAATCAAGGACTGACATTATTCTGTAAAATTAAGATAAGGGTTTATGGGAATTGTAGTGTTGAAGGGTTAGAGGCTTTGTTTTTGGGATTGCTTTGAAGTTGACTAACTTACATTTGCATTTGATGGGTTGTGGTAAGATAGCCACTAATTGATAAATTGGTGACATAGGATATAGGAATAAAAATTGGTTTTAATTATTCATGATTTTTAATTGATTTATAAAAAAAAAAAAAAAAAATTGGGTTGTTTGGGTTATATTAATAATTGAAGGGGGGAAGCCATAGGCTATATAGTCTAAAATAAAATAATTCACGATAAAGGAATATAAAAGGGTTGTTACAATGGGGAGAAAGGACAGCAAGGCTATAAAAAGTCAGTACACCGGTTGATATAGTACAAAATGGTAATCCTTTAGTTAAGAGTATTGCTAGGTTATCCGGCAAATGAAACAAAAGTTGCCCTTCATTCTCAAACAAAAACTGATAAAAGATTCCAGCGATAAGATAAACAACGGTATAGAGAAGGCGACAGAAAAACTAATGGCAGAAGTTAGTACACCTTTCTCACATACGGATTCAGCGAAAAGACACCCACCTTACGAGAAGGAAGTAGAGCTTAGGGATGTTTATCCTCAGCTTCCAGGGATCATCCAGGAGGGTGATTGTTGCATCCGAGATGAAGATGAATAATAGATAGAGGACAAGCAGAAACGACAATGAAGATGAATCCAAAACTCCAGAAGGAAGAAAATGAGATGTCTGAAAGAGAAGAGTGAGGTTAAGGAAGAAGATGATGAAGATGAAGATCAGAGTGATTGAGAAGAGATCATGGGTGGATATGACTCTGTGATCAGAAGGAAGTTGGCAAGAGAGGAAAGAAGGATACTAGAGATTTGATCTCTGATGGAAGTTGAAGGAAGAAGGATACAAGAGATTCGAGTTCAGATGAAGACAGCGAGAAAGAGGAGACTGAAGGTGCTGTGTATTCAAAAGGAGTTTGTCCTACAAGGACTGGCACAGAAGAAATAGAAGGAGATATAGACCGATGCTTATCAGGCCTGGAGGAAGCAAGGACTTTGGGAGAGGTAAGAGAGCTAGAGGAACAGCTCGAGACGCTGAAGAGACAAGGAGAAAACCTGCTGAGAAAATAATCCCAAGAATTGGAGGAGAAGAAGAATACATTGAGGCCAAGATGCTGAAGAAAAGTAAGAAGATGATGGAAGATGATATTTCGAGGACAGTGCTTAGAATATAAGCTGTTGAAGAATCCTGATATGTCAACAACAAAGAACAGGACGAAGAAACTCTCAGAAAACTCAATCATACAACTGGTGGAGAAGAGAAGCTTTGGTTATGAAGAATCAGAGTGAACCAAATCAACAATCACTGTTACAGCTTCAACTGAACAATATCAAATGCAATTGTACCAGCCAAGGGGGGTACCAGGTGTTCCATATCCACAGACAGTTTTTGGACAGACACAGAATTGGAGAGGAAGAGGACGAGAAGGCTTAGAAGGAGGAGGAAGATTTCAGCTACACTTCCAGCAACTTTCAGAAGACTGTTATAATTATGGACAGGTTGGTTACTTTACCTGTGAGTGCAATGGGCCAGGAGGAAACAACAGAGAACATTTTTAAGGAAGATACAGGGGCCATTCAAGATCACCTGTTCTCCAGGTGAACCCTAAGGATTCTAGAGTGCCTAGAAGATACGAAGGGGGGTGTCAGCTGATAGCACCGATTAGAGAAGAAGAGAAAATATCCAACAATTGAAGTAAAACCAGAGGACTATGAGAAGTGATAGTGAATAGTGTAAAAGCTTTTATCTGTGTTGAGCCTAAAAGAGGTTAAACATCTCACTATGTAAAATTAACTAATTAGGATAGGGATTTGAGGTAATAAAACAGTTAATTACTCTTAGGGAACCAATTGAGCTATGCTATAAAAAATCAAGGAGAAATTAAAATAGACATACTAATATTAGAGCATATACCTATTGCAGTGTTGGGAAGAGATGCATGGTGTAAATTGAACTGTACAATAGGATGTACACTAAACGGCTGTCTGGTAGAAGTTTTTAAAAAGTAGGGTTTTTGGGAATCATATTTGCTTAAAAATATAATATCATAGGAAGGATGATAATCTATTAGACTGCCTATTAGACAATCTGTCTGAAAAATAAAGTTAAAAGGGGTGACTGTTATTCTGGGTTACATTCTTACACTAAGAGATTTCAGGCTAGGCTAAAAGGTGTTTAGTCGTTTGCCAAGTCTGTGTGTAAAGAAGTCAGAAGCAGGGGGACTTTCCCAATCACATATCCTGAAAATTGGTGGTAAAGGGATTTTGTGAATAAATCAGTGGAAAAGGTTTTTAAAGGTTAGGAGAAAAGATTAGATTAAAAAGTTAGGAGAACTAGGTTGAAGGAACTCTAAGACAGTAAGCTAAGTTTCAAAGTTAGTAGTAAGAGAGAGAACAATGGTGAAGGACACTTTAGAGTAGGAAGATCAAGGTAATTGTAGGTGTATTTTTATAATCAAAAGTTTGAAAGTCAGGGATTAGAAGTAGGACTGAGAGTTGGAAAAAGTGACACTAGTGGTGATAGATGGAAGTACAAGTAAAGAGTTCAAAGCTTTGGGGAAATGGATGAAGTAACTAAGGACATTAACACTTCAGTCTATTAAAACAACAGTGAGAAGCAATTTAACTCTTTCAACATTGATAGTTATTAAAGCCATAAATATATCGCATTTGATTATAAGGGAGCCAATGGCTTCAGCACCAATTTTAGAGGAAAAATACTTATTAAGGTTAGGATGGGGACGTTCCTCCCACATGGAGAGATAATTATGGAGAAGAAGTATACTTATCTAGTGCAAGCATTAGAATTTGTTCCGGTTAAGAATTATTGGTTAAAAGGCTATGTAATTCATAAAGTAACGCTTATAATGGAAGAGTTGAGGTCTGTTGTAGCCTCCACAGTCATTGAGGGAGTTCAGGAAGAGTAGATTACAGTAGCCACTCCAACAGTAGATAATACACAGAGGATAACGGGAACTTTCGCACTAGAAGTAATTAAGGTTGATACATCAACTAAATCAACTACTTTAATGGTAACTTTGGAAGGGATTAATGATACGATGGCAATAGCAAATGTAGGAAGTATGACACCGACAACAACTTTTCTGAAATTAAAGGGGTAGCAAGAAGGACTCAGGGGTTTGAGAGTGCTGTCAATGATAGTACGAATAGGGTTAAAATAGGAAAGCAGATAGTAGTAGAGAGAATATAGATTCATCATAGAGGTACAGGATGAGGTCTTTGATTTTAATGACAGACAAGGAGAGGTATCTGCAGTACCGCTCGTTAGGGAAGAGAGAAACTAAATGGATGGGTTTGATTCTTCTGTTGTGAAAATTAGAGATAGATGGGCAGGTTCCAGCAGCTCATTCTGTAAGATCAGTGAGGAATCTTGAGGGTCCATGTCTGGTGAGAATTCCAGCACCAAACATGTTAGAGACGGTCGCTCGACCTCTATCAAGTATGTGTCAATTTTATGCTTTGTCATGACTGTGGTATCAGCAACAGTCAGTAACAGATAAAATAATGTCGTTGTCAAAACATTTGTTTAAGCCTAGGTTTAGGTGTTATTAGGTTAAGTGAATTAACTTGTGTGCATTTGTTAGATGGGAAGGAAACTCAGGTAACAGCGTAACTGAAGCATTTGAGGTGAAACCAGTGAGGGCTAAAAGTTGTTTTTGTTCTAATAAAACATATGATGGAAAGGGTATGTTTATGGGAATATCAGATTGTGATGATTATATGATGACTTTGGATAAGCATGAACATAAGGTTAGAGATGACAAATATAATGTAATTTTTATGTTCCAGTTAGTAAGAAGAGCAGGACTTTGATGGTTAAAAGATTAGCTTTTGCCTGACAATGTGACTATTGGGAATGTTAAAGATATTTAGAGGGTTTGTGGTGATAAAGCATATATATTCTTACCCTATGGATGGACAGGATGTTGTTACATGTCAACGTTGAAGCTTCCATATGAGGTTTCTACCATTAAAAGAGGGGTTGCACCGAACACAGATAAATCTGAAGCTAGGTTTGAAATTGGATGGAAAGAGACATGGCTACATGTTATAGTCTTCAAGCCTATCATTGAAGGATAAATCTAAGGGAGAAGGGGGGACTTTTTCCATGGTATGGTGTAACATTTGGGAAGATCATATTGATAATATTAGGTATACTTTGAGTCCAGATAGTTCAGATATTATCACTAGGGTTATATATGCATTGAAGAATATAAGGGATGCATTTGGGAGATCTGAGGGAGCTGGATGGTCAGCGAAGTCTTGGTTGCAAGATCAATTAGGCCCAGTAGGGGCAGTGATGGTTCAGATTCTAGTTGCAGCTTTGATAACACTGTGTGTGATGTTTGTAATTTGTTACTGACCTTTGAGAAAGCTATGATATTGAGATAGGTTGGAGAGTGATGCCTGGAGACAACACTCAGATGCCGGTGTTGACTGTTCCTGATCTGGATGAAGATGGACAAGTAGAACTGAATAGATAAATATCCTTTTTGATTATTTGATCATTTTTCAAATTTTTTTTTTCAATATTAGTGTGATTTTGGTATGATTTTATGAATCAAAGGGGGGAAATGGGTTAATGTGATTCATACATCATTTATATATCATTTCTATATTCTTAGTTGATATTGATGGTCAATTTGAAAGTGTTGTTTTGCAAAAGATACTGTTTGGTCTTTCCTTTTCTTCCAGAAGCATTTGGGGGACATGTGGAGATTGAAATACTCAAACAAGGACAATATGAAAGGACAATGACTGGAGGAGATAAAACAAGGAGGGGTGGAAAGATTCCGATTCCATCATCAACAGTCCATTGGAAGAGGAGACTACGGGGAGATGAAGTGTAGTGGACTACATTCCAGTGTCTGCAATGAAATATAAACATGTGTAATACATAATTTGTGTCATAGCCTTAGGGATTAATTTTTGTAGAAGGATATTTGATGTTATTGAATACATGTGAGGATCTTAGATGTTTTTGTTTATTTCAGTGATGTTTAGGGACAGGGAGTCTAGGCAGGGAGAGGTCCACTGTAGGGTCCAATGGGTTGACCAGCCTTAGAGTGGATATTTTTTGGATAGGATTTTGTTTGCAGGGGCTTACATGTGTATTTAATTGCATCATAGTTTCAAATGCATTTACATTGTTTATGAGTTTATCGGGAGTACCGAGGTGGTTGCCTGGGGCAGAGGGACCGTGAGAGAATTTTACTGTCTTGATTGATGGATGGATTTGGAACGAAGGTTGCCGGACAGTTTTTCGCTCTTACACTCCATAAAGATTTGTTCATATTTCATAGTAATGTATTCACACTTCATAAACAGTTATTCATATTTCATAGAAAGGTATTTACACTCTAGAGGAGAATGTTTTTTTGGTTTAATGTTAAAGATACTCAATAAGATAAATTGTTACTTGTCATAATCCTATTCTGTTTGTTTTCGAGACTTTTAGTTCGTCTCGAAGGGGGGATATGTCGTGTATTGGGATTATGCCTTTGTTAAATGTTTTTAAATGGAACTGAAAGAATGTTGATTTTAGTATCAAGAGGGAATGTTTTAGTGTAACGCCACATACAACAGACAGGAAGTGTGTTGTAGACAGGGGATTGGACAGTAGAGGGAGCCACCCACATCTTGGGAGTTTATATATACTGGGGGAAAAACGAAGAAGGGTCAGGAGCATTCAGATTATTTTGGACGGTGCTCCTCCAGACACCGCGGGTCTGTAACTTATGCTGTAACCTCGTGATTTTAATAAAAGCCTCTAACACGGTGCAGCCTAAGCGGACTCCTTGATTGACAGCAATAATTGCCACCATTCACCCGATACGACACTAGCTAATGCAGCTAATTTAGCCTACTCAACAACCTGACTCCAACAGAGACGAATGCTGTTTATGTTAGCTAGCTAGCTGGCTAAGGCTATCCAACAGTGCAACTCTTCCAAGTCAAGGTAAGCTTCGGTTTTATTAATTTATTGCCACCAGGGCCAGACGGTGTAACTGCTAAACTGCTTTCTGTACACTGTACTGCGTGATTGTACACATGGATTGGATTGTGGGTTTGCTAATGACTGATGATGCTGTATGTGGCTGCTATGAAAGTGAACTGTGTATGTGGGTGATCAGGGGTGTATTCATTCCGCCGATTCTGTTGCAAAACATTTCTTAAACGGAAGCAAGCGGAACGAAATGGGGAGGGACCTACCTGAATTTGTCCAATATAAACTCTTGTTTTAGTAACGAGTGGCACAGTGGTCTAAGGCACTGCATCGCAGTGCTAGCTGTGCCACTGTGCCACTAGAGATCCTGGTTCGAATCCAGGGTCTGTCGTAGCCGGCCGTGACCGGGAGACCTATGGGGCGGCGCACAATTGGCCCAGTGTCGTCCAGGGTAGGGGAGGGAATGGCCGGCAGGGATGTAGCTCACTTGGTAGAGCATGGCGTTTGCAACGCCAGGGTTGTGGGTTCGTTTCCCACGGGGGGCCAGTATGAAAAAAACAAAAAAAAAACATGTATGCATTCACTACCTTTAAGTCGGAAGAGTGTCTGCTAAAATGACTAAAAAAAATTGCCGATGGTCTTGTAGCCCATTCCAGCCTTGTGTAGGTCTACAATCTTGTCCCTGACATTCTTGGAGAGCTCTTTAGTCTTGGCCATGGTGGAGAGTTTGGAATCTGATTGATTGATTGCTACTGTGGACAGGTGTCTTTTATACAGGTAACAAACTGAGATTAGGAGCATTCCCTTGAAGAGTGTGCTCCTAATCTCAGCTCGTTACCTGTATAAAAGACACCTGGGAGCCAGAAATCTTTCTGATTGAGAGGGGGTCAAATACTTATTTCCCTCATTAAAATGCAAATGAATTTATAACATTTTTGACATGCGTTTTTCTGGATTATTTTGTTGTTATTCTGTCTCTCACTGTTCAAATAAACCTACCATTAAAATTATAGACTGATCATTTCTTTGTCAGTGGTCAAACGTACAAAATCAGCAGGGGATCAAATCCTTTTTTCCCTCACTGTACCTTAACACATACTTTAAAATTATATTATGTGAGCTAAACATAAAAGAATATACAGTACAAGTCAAAAGTTTGGACACACCTACTCATTCAAGGGTTTTTCTTTATTTGTACTATTTTCTACATTGTAGCATAATAGTGAAGACATCAAAACTATGAAATAGCACACATGGAATCATGTACAGTCGTGGTCAAAGGTTTTGAGAATGACACAAGTATTGGTCTTCACAAAGTTCGCTGCTTCAGTGTTATGAGATATTTTTGTCAGATGTTACTATAGTATACTGAAGTATAATTACAAGCATTCCATAAGTGTCAAAGGCTTTTATTGACAATTACATTAAGTTTATGCAAAGAGTCAATATTTGCAGTGTTGACCCTTCTTTTTCAAGACCTCTGCAATCCGCCCTGGCATGCTGTCAATTAACTTCTGGGCCACATCCTGACTGATGGCAGCCCATTCTTGCATAATCAATGCTTGGAGTTTGTCAGAATTTGTGGGTTTTTGTTTGTCCACCCGCCTCTTGAGGATCGACCACAAGTTCTCAATGGGATTAAGGTCTGGGGAGTTTCCTGGCCATGGACCCAAAATGTCGATGTTTTGTTCCCCAAGCCACTTAGTTATCACTTTTTCCTTATGGCAAGTTCCTCCATCATGCTGGAAAAGGCATTGGTCGTCATCAAACTATTCTTGGATGGTTGGGAGAAGTTGCTCTCGGAGGATGTGTTGGTACCATTCTTTATTCATGGCTGTGTTCTTAGGCAAAATTGTGAGTGAGCCCACTCCCTTGGCTGAGAAGCAACCCCACACATGAATGGTCTCAGGATGCTTTACTGTTGGCATGACACAGGACTGATGGTAGCGCTGACCTTGTCTTCTCCGGACAAGGTGTTTTCCGGATGCCCCAAACAATCGGAAAGGGGATTCATCAGAGAAAATGACTTTACCCCAGTCCTCAGCAGTCCAATCCCTGCACCTTTTGCAGAATATCAGTCAGTCCCTGATGTTTTTCCTGGAGAGAAGTGGCTTCTTTGCTGCCCTTCTTGACACCAGGCCATCCTCCAAAAGTCTTTGCCTCACTGTGCGTGCAGATGCACTCACATCTGACTGCTGCCATTCCTGAGCAAGCTCTGCACTGGTGGTGCCCCAATCCCGCAGCTGAATCAACTTTAGGAGACGGTCCTGGCGCTTGCTGGACTTTCTTGGGCGCCCTGACACCTTCTTCACAACAATTGAACCTCTCTCCTTGAAGTTCTTGATGATCCGATAAATGGTTGATTTAGGTGCAATCTTACTAGCAGCATTATCCTTGCCTGTGAAGCCCTTTTTGTGCAAAGCAATGATGACGGCACGTGTTTCCTTGCAGGTAACCATGGTTAACAGAGGAAGAACAATGATTTCAAGCACCACCCTCCTTTTAAAGCTTCCAGTCTGTTATTCTAACTCAATCAGCATGACAGAGTGATCTCCAGCCGTGTCCTCATCAAAACTCTCACCTGTGTTAACGAGAGAATCAATGACATGATGGCAGCTGGTCCTTTTGTGGCAGGGCTGAAATGCAGTGGAAATGTTTCTTTGGGATTAAGTTAATTTTCATGGCGAAGAGGAACTTTGCAATTAATTGCAATTAATCTGATCACTCTTCATGACATTCTGGAGTATATGCAAATTGCCATCATCAAAACTGAGGCAGCAGACTATGTGAAAATTAGTATTTGTGTCATTCTCAAAACTGTTGACCACGACTGTAGTATCCAAAAAAGTGTTAAACAAATCAAAATGTATTTTATATTTGACATTCTTCTAAGTAGCCACCCTTTGCCTTGATGACAGCTTTGCACACTCTTGGCATTCTCTCAACCAGCTCCATGAGGTAGTCACCTGGACAGTGGCGGCTCCTGAAAAAATTCTCAGGGGGGGGCAATTTTTCTGATGATTTAGGTGACCTACACACATTTTTAAAAAGATATGTCCAGCAACAACATGAAGACAGGGGCAGCATATAAGTCAATACCAGAAGCATTTATTGACTGATCTCAAAAGTGTTGGCTTACAAAATCAAAATAAGTTATCACAGTAAAAATAATCAAGGGTGTTCTTTCACATTCCTCAACACTGCATAAACAATATGCATTTCCATAAACAAATGAAATATCAGCTGAAAATACAGCATCTTGGTATTTGTTCAGATTGCAGGATCAACAAGAGCTTTTACCACATCTTTTGCCTCATGGTTGAATTGGAAATATGTGCACCTGAGCATAATTCACAACAAGCAAGCAGGAGCTTTTGATAGAGGCTACTGAAAACATTGATGCAAGTTATTGGTAATAAGACATTTTTATAGACTTCCATATTCTGCCCTCTTGTATAGATTTGTGAAAATGAACAGTGATAGACATTTTGCCTGAAAACAGAATTTGAAAGTAATTTCTAGAAAAGGTAAACACAGCTATCTGTATGGCTTTGTAAAAATTAACAACCATATTCTGGCCAATTGTATAGATTTGTAAATATGAACAACCATATTCTGGCCAATTGTATAGATTTGTAAAAATGAACATTGAGAAAGATCGAATGATATTGTTTAATCTTACCTTATGGCCTGCACACTGCTTGTGAAGCTGTCGAGGGCACGTTTGATAAAGACAGCATCGATGTCCTTCTTCTGTAGCTTCTGGTACAGAATGTCGACGTGGGGCATGATTTTGTGAAAAAGCCGCAGGAAAAAAATAAAATCTTCATCATGTAGCATCCTCACGTAGCCAGTCAAATGAACCCAATGAACCCGTCCGAATGGCTTCAAAACATTCTATGAGGTCGTCTCGATTCTCGTAGACAGTTTTCACGATTCTGCTTAGTAGAAACCTGTTGAATTATTAAATTTGGTCTGGGAGGTCCTAATTGTTTCGTTGCCAATTTATCTTGATTTGTTCGCCGACAAAAAGGAACTTCTTTCAAAGAGACAATCGCGTTGCACTGAAGGCTAGCCATTTTGACAGTAATAGTGAATTGATTGATGAGGCTACCCGCTCTTTTCTTAGTTCCGTTCATGGTTACGTTACGTATGACGAAAGCGCGTAAGTGCAAGCCCTCAGAAACCCATAGAGATTGTATTGAAAGCTCTGATATTTGAAAAAAATTGATTTTACATTAGAGGCTATGAGAGACTTCTGGGCGATTTTCAACCTGACTGAAATCGCCCCAAAACGGGCGGGGACATTTGAAGCACGACTTTAGCCTGATTGGACATTTAGTGGCAGATCGGACGTCTAGATTAGAACACTGATAACTACTGTTGCCGTGATATAATTGATTAGAAAAAAAATCCCTTCCTTTTCCCGTTTGGCAGTGCGTCGCCCATATCGCCCTAATGAACACACTGCCCCTGCACCTGGAATGCATTTCAATTAACAGGTGTGCCTCGTTAAATGTTAATTTGTGGAATTTCTTTCCTTCTTAATGCGTTTGAGGCAATCACTTGTGTTGTGACAAGGTAGGGGTGGTATACAGAAGATAGTCCTATTTGGTAAAAGACCATGTCCATATTAGCAAGAACAGCTCAAATAAGCAAAGAGAAACCACAGTCCATCATTACTTTAAGACATGAAGGTCAGTCAATACGGAACATTTCAAGAACTTTGAACGTTTCTTCAAGTGCAGTAAGAAAAACCATCAAGCGCTATGATGAAACAGGCTCTCATGAGGACCGCCACAGGAAAGGAAGACCCAGAGTTACTTCTGCTGCAGAGGATAAGTTCATTAGAATGAACTGCACCTCAGATTGCAGCCCAAATAAATGCTTCAGAGTTCAAGTAACAGACACATCTCAACATCCACTGTTCAGAGGAGACTGTGTGAAGCAGGCCTTCATGGTCTAATTGCTGCAAAGAAACCACTACTAAAGGACACCAACAAGAAGAAGAGACTTGCTTGGGCCAAGAAACACAAGCAATGGAAATTAGACCGGTGGAAATCTGTACTTTGGTTTGATGAGTCCAAATGTGAGGTTTTTGGTTCCAACCCCCGTGTCATTGTGAGACGCAGAGTAGGTGAACGGATGATCTCCGCATATGTGGTTCCCACCGTGAAGAACAGAGGAGGAGGTGTGATGGTGCTTTGCTGGTGACACTGTCAGTGATTTATTTAGAATTCAAGGCACACTTAACCAGCATGGCTAACACAGCATTCTGCAGCGATACGCCATCCCATCTGGTTTGCGCTTAGTGGGACTATCATTTGTTTTTCAATAGGACAATGACCCAAAACACACCTCTAGGCTGCGTAAGGGCTATTTGACCAAGAAGGAGCGTGATGGAGTGCTGCATCAGATGACCTGGCTTCCACAATCACCCGAATTCAACCCAATTGAGATGGTTTGGGATGAGTTGGACCGCAGAGTGAAGGAAAACCAGCCAATAAGTGCTCAGCATATGTGGGAACTCCTTCAAGACTGTTGGAAAAGCATTCCTCATGAAACTGGTTGAGAGAATGCCAAGAGTGTGCAAAGCTGTCATCAAGGCAAAGAGTGGCTACTTTGAAGAATATCAAATCTCAAATATATTTTGATTTGTTTAACACTTTTTTGATTACTACATGATTCCATATGTGTTATTTCATAGTTTTGATGTCTTCACTATTATTCTACAATGTAGAAAATAGTAAAAACAAAGAAAAACCCTTGAATGAGTAGGTGTGTCCAAACGTTTGACTGGTACTGTATATATGTATATAATGGTGTGATAGACAGTATGGACAATATATGAATAGAGAAGGTGTGTACAGCAGTAGTTATATAGGATGAGCCTTGACTAGAATACAGTATATACAGTGCATTCTGAAAGTATTCAGACCTGTTGACTTTTTACACTTTCTGTTACGTTACAGCCTTATTCTAAAATGGATTAAATTGTTTCCCCCCCCTCATCAATCTACACACAATACCCCATAATGACAAAGCAAAAACAGGTTTTTAGAAATGTTTGCAAATGTATCCCATTATTCTCTGCAGATCTTCTCAAGCTCTGTCAAGTTGGATGGGGAGCGTTGCTAAACAGCTATTTTCAGGTCTCTCCAGAGTTGTTCGATCGGGTTCAAGTACGGGCTCTGGCTGGGCCACTCAAGGACATTCAGAGACTTGTCTCAAAGCAACTCCTGCGTTGTCTTGGCTGTGTGCTTAGGGTCGTTGTCCTTTTGGAAGGTGAACCTTCGCGCCAGTCTGAGGTCCTGAGCACTCTGGAGCAGGTTTTCATCAAGGATCTCTCTGTACTTTGCGCTGTTCATCTTTCCCTCGATCCTGACTGGTCTCCCAGTCCCTGCCGCTGAAAAACATTCCCACAGCATGATGCTGCCACCACCATGCTTCACCGTAGGAATGGTGCCAGTTTTCCTCCAGACGTGACGCTTTCCATTCAGGCCAAATAGTTCAATCTTGGTTTCATCAGACCAGGGAATCTTGTTTCTCATGGTCTGAGAGTCCTTTATGTGCCTTTTGGCAAATTCCAGGCGGGCTGTCATGTGCTTTTTACTGAGGAGTGGCTTCTGTCTGGCCACTCTACCATAAAGGTCTGATTGGTGGATTGCTGCAGAGATGGTTGTCCTTCTAGAAGGTTCTCCCATCTCCACAGAGGAACTCTGGAGCTCTGTCAGAGTGACCATCGGGTTCTTGGTCACCTCCCTGACCAAGGCCATACTCCCCCAATTGCTCAGTTTGGCCGGGCGGCCAGATCTAGGAAGAGTCTTGGTGGTTCCAAAGTTCTTCCATTTAAGAATGATGGAGGCCACTGTGTTCTTGGGGACCTTCAATGTTGCAGACATTTTTTTGTACCCTTTCCCATATCTGTGCCTTGACACAATCCTGTCTCGGAGCTCTACAAACAATTCTTTCAACCTCATGGCTTGGTTTTTGTTTTGACATGCACTGTCAACTGTGGGACCTTATATACAGTGCCTTTCAAAATTATTTGATATTAGGTTTTTATAGTGTTATGGGAAACAAGGTTAGAGTTAGTGGATAAGTGACTTGCTGCCACAGAGTCTGCATTCCTTATGTCAAAGGAGATTACTGATGTTGATCTTAGAATGAGTGATGGACAGGATACTGACTTGAGGTAAAGGGTAATAACATCAAAGAACAGTCAGAACTTGTGGCTAGCATGAGTCCATTTGATGACAGCGGTGAGTTCTGGCGAGTGGGAATGACAAGTCATTGGCTGACAGCGAATCATCTGCTGCTGAACGACAGCGCTACATTGTGTGTGTCGCGGAGTGATCTTCAAGAAAACTGCGGGAAAGATATCCTGTTAACCGCGAAGCCCACTGTTACGGAGTCTAGTTGATAGGTAATCGACTAGTTGGACTGTTCCCCAGACTCCACGCGTAGGGATTTGTACAAGGCTTAACAAGGCTATTGAACTGAACATTGGTGTCTGTCTTTATTCCTTAATCCAACATATCATACAGAAACACCCACGGGCATCTCCCTCTCCCACTCGCGCAGCTGCCAAACTGAACAGAGACCGCTGCTAAGCAGAGAGCGCACTGAATAGAGAGCGCAGATGCACTTGGCCAAATCAATTCAAGTAATTAATGAAATAATTATACATTTACTCTGACACGTCGCGACCCACCATTAACGTAACAAAATGTGGAAAAGGGGTCTGAATACTTTCCGAATGCACTGTATATATGAAGTGGTTAAAACAGTATGTAAACATTATTAAAGTGACCAGTGTTCAATGACTATGTACATTGGGCAGCAGTCTAAGTTGCAGGGTAGAGTACCGGGTGATATCTGGCTAGTAACAGTGACTAAGGTTCAGGGCAGGGTACTGGGCAGAGGCTGGCTAGTGGTGACTATTTAACAGTCTGATGGCCTGGAGATAGAAGCAGTTTTTCAGTCTCTCGGTCCCAGCTTTGATGCACCTGTACTGTGTCTGCCTTCTAGATGGTAGCGGGGTGAACAGGCCGTGGCTCGGGTGGCTGAGGTCCTTTTAGACACGGCCACTGTCTTCAAATGATTCATTGGGACCCATAGGTGTATAGTGACAGATTTGGTTCTGAGTCCTGGCCAGCAACATTCGTTTTGGTGGTGGGTCAGTCACACTGCACAAAATAGTAGATGTCCCTAGCTAGCAAAAAGACAGTATTAGACAACAACAGATAAATAAATAAATTATACGTATCACTCCTGGAGATATCAGGAGTCCTCTAACTATATAATGAAGCTTACTGTATTTACTATATATTATGTGTCTCAGAGAAAATGCTCATGATCTGACACCAGAACCTTTGTAACACCTGCTGTCCCCAAATATGTTTTGTTAATACCAGAGAGCTCTTGGTTGGTCTATTGTTAAATGGACTAGGCTATTTAGAGTGTGATAACATCTTAGAAAAATGATTTATGAGACACATTTTACCCATATTTTTTCTGGGATGTTATCATACTCTAATAGACAATTTAACAATTTAATATGACCTATATACTTATTGATAATTTTTATATTGAACCTTGATGTTGTATGGCCTTCCGGAGACACTTGAAACCCTACCTCTTTAAGGAATACCTGGAATAGTATAAAGTAATCCGTCTACCCCCCCCCCCCCCACATAAAACAAATAAAATAATAATAATAAAAAAGTGGTTGTCTGCTAAATGATGTAGCGTCTGCTAAATGATGTAAATGTAAATGTATGGCCGGCCTGTGATGAGAGAGTGAACGGGGCCACAGCGGCACTATGCGTCCTGGGACGGTGGCGCACCTCACAGGGGCTGTTCAGCTCAGCCGCTCCCGGTTAACTCCACCCCCCGACAGAAGTTTGCAGGCCCCGGCTAAACTTCCAGCTCCCTTGTCTGCAGACGACTGCTCCTTTCCACGTAAAGGTCCCATTTTCCAGAATGCAGTGGCGTTTAGTTGTGGCGATTTTATGCGTTTGCCTCATCCCGTATTGTCTTTCGGACGTGCAGCTCAGTAGTAATGTTATTATGGAACCGTATGATCTGCTGTTCGACACTGCGGTGGAAGCCTACTACAAGGGGGAGTGGATGACGGTCATACTGAACATGGAGAGAGCGCTTCGGAACAAGGCTGCGATCCGCAGGGTGAAGGCGCATTGCCGGATAACTTGTGCCAACCAGAGCGCTTTCGGGGAGCCTTTATCCAGCATGGTTGTGCCAATACCAGGCGCTGGCTCCGTGGAAGATCTTGGCTTTTTCCAGAAAATTATGAAAAGGGCTGATTGTGTAAATACGTGCGAAAGTGAGAAAATTGGACCACCAACTATCCATAAAGTCACTGAAGATGTGGACCTTGAGTTTAAGAAGAGAACCCCCTACAATTACCTGCAAGTCGCATACTTCAAGGTATAAAAAAAGGCTGACCTTATAGGCCCTATAACGTTATGCATTATACATTTGTATATCTTGCATAGGCTTGCAACAAAGTATCTTCCACACAGACAGTATCCCATGTTGTGGAGTAAGATGCGTCTGCATCATATCTTATTCCACAACATGTTCATGTTGTTTGTGTCTCTGTCTACCAGGTGCATATTTATCACACTTGTATGACAAAATAAGGGTCATGTAACTTTTTTGTCCAATTTCATTCAAACTTCCCTCAAGCAATTCGTTAACTGTAAGCTAAGCGCTGTGCTCTGCTTTCCCCAACCCCCAAGCCGGCCGTGCCACGTCTCTAGGTGGAGTCTAGCTGTGTAGACAGACCGCTTACGTTCTGGCGCTGGATTCTTCTCGATTTTTGGGGCTTGTCATCAAAAAGCGCAGCTACTCAGCAGCTTCAGCATGCTATCTATATACGTGCCATTCAATAGTTTCCTTAGCTATTGTTAGAATAGGCCTATACATAAACAGAATAGGCCTAAACCAAACTTTGTTTAAAAGTATGTTTATAAACGGGTTACTACATTGTAGCTACTTAAATAAAGTAAATACATGCAACCTATAAGGCCTGCAGTTCCTGAGATTCACAGGTCATAAAGAGTTTATACATGTTGCCTATTTACTAATATCAATAGATATGAACAAAATATGTACTGATTTACAAACAGAAACACAAAAATCAGTAAAAGAGACACACAGTCCCTGGTGCTAGGCCACATGTATCACAGGAGGTTGGTGGTACCTTAATTGGGGAGAACGGGCTAGTGGTAATGGCTGGAGCGGAATCAGTGGAATGGTATGAAATACATCAAACACATTGTTTCCAGGTGTTTGATGCCATTCCATTTTCTCCGTTCCAGCCATTATTATGAGCTGTCCTCCCCTCAGCAGCCTCCACTGAGATTTGTGTATACTATAGTAAGCCTATAGGATAATGACTAGTTGCCTGAAACAGCATGCTGGTGATTGCAGCTCACACATTTGTTACATCATTCCAGGAGGTCCTGACTCCTAGTCAGATGGCAAAAGACTTCTGAGACGTGGAGCATTTAGGGAAGCCTTTGGAGTCAGAATGTGCTACTTCTCTTTGTTTGCTTGTTGTGTGAGAGTTATTCATATGATGTTGTGTCATTGTTATGTTGGACTAAGTATCTCTCTTACCTGTGTAGATCAACAAGCTGGATAAGGCTGTGGCGGCGGCAAACACGTTTTTCTTGGCCAACCCAGACCACATGGAGATGAAGCAGAACCTGGACTACTACAGGATGATGGCCGGAGTACAGCAGGAGGACTTCAAAGACCTGGAGGCCCGGCCGCACATGGTGAGACTGACACCACTAATCCCTAGTAATGCACCCGTTATTCCAGTAAGAATGCACCCGTTATAACAGTAACTATGCACCAGTTATCCTAGTGACAATGTATCAGTTATCCCAGTAACAAAGGACCAGTTATATACAATTTAGAACAGTTAGAATCACACATAGTCAGACTGAAACCATTTACCCATTTGCCTACTTGGAAAGGGCAGGCGTAGGGCACCGGGGAAGTGACAAGGGACCTAATTGGCACACGGTTGGGGTAGGGTCTAGGCTCTGCTGAATCCCTGCTCTGCTCTCTACTCCATCTCTCAGGCAGAGTTCCTTGCAGGGAAGCGGTATTACAGCTCTGACTCGTTTGGTCTGGCCATCGACCACTTTGAAGCGGCGGTGGAGGAGTACTTCAGCGCGGACCAGGAGTGCCGGGCGCTCTGCGAAGGAGCTTACAACTACGACGGGTACAACTACATGGAGTACAGTGCCGACTTGTTCCAGTCCATGACAGGTGAGATAGAGTGTTAAGACAGACTAAATCCCCAAACAACCCCAAGCTAACGTTTTGGATAAAAGCTTAAACCCTGTACTCCTGTGTTTGCCCTGTCTTTGTCAGACCACTACATGCAGATTCTGAACTGTAAGCAGAGCTGTTCTGTGGAGCTAGCCTCCACTGCGGGAAAGGACAAGCCATTTGAGGATTTCCTCCCTTCCCACTTCAACTACCTACAGTTCTCCTACTACAACAGTGAGTCTAAGTCCCTATTCACTGAAAGAATCAGGATGATTTGCTGTCTGTCTGTCTCTGTATCTGAATGTGCCGGTCTCTCCTCTCCTCTCATCTCTTCCTATCCCTCTCTTTTTCCTTCTCTTCCTTTGCCCCTTCCTTCCCCACTCTCTCAGGTGAGAAGTATGAGCAAGCCATAGAGTGTGCTAAAACATACCTGCTGTTCCACCCAGAGGAGGAGGTGATGAATCAGAACCTGGCTTACTACTCCGCTGTGCTGGGGGAGGACAAGGCTGCAGCCATATCCGCTAGACAGGTGTGCACACACACACACATGCACGCACCACGCACACACACACACACACACACACACACACACACACACACACACACACACACACACACACACACACACACACACACACACACACACACACACACACACACACACCCTACCTAACTACCTGTGCCCCATGCCTCCAACCCACTTCTTCCATCTCTCCTCCCAGGTGGTGAAACAGCACATTCAGCAGTCCCTGTTGGAGAAGGAGCTGCTCTACTTTGCTTATGAAGTGTTTGGAATCACCTTTGTTGATCCAGTAGGTTAACATGTCTCTTATCTTCTCTTGTGTCTCACTGTTTCTACATGCAAGATAGGTGATCAGGTGGTTTTAGCATGTGATCTCACATCCTTTCCTTCCCTTTGCAGGATTCCTGGACCCCTGCAGACGTCATGCCCCTCAAACTGAGAGAGAAGCAGAAGTAAGAGAAACACACTTACAGACCAGTAGAGGCTGGTGGAGGGAGACATTGGAGGACTGTCTCATTGTAATGGCTGAAATGGAATGAATGGAAAGTTATCAAACATACTGTTCCATTCATTCCATTCAAGCCATTACAATGATCCGTCCTCTAATTTAAAGTGACACCAGCATTCACTGGTACATAGTACATACATGTATGCTCTCAATTTCAGAATATGATCTGCTCTCCAATATGATTGAACCTTTTAACCTGTTCTTTGGCGCCCTCTGCAGGGCAGACAGGGAGACTGCGGCAAGGATCACTGAAGAGATTGGGAATCTGATGAAGGAGATTGAAACTCTGGTGGAGGAGAAGAACAAGGAGTCGACTGACATTGCCAAGATCGTACGAGAAGGTAGGGTTTTTAGAGCATGAAGTGTGGGAATGTCAGTGGACTGTGTAGAACACTCTGACATGCCCCTCTCTCTATATTCATTCCCCCTGTCGCTCCCAGGTGGTCCTCTGTTGTTTGATGACATCAACATTACCATGTCGTCTAAGCAGCTGAATGGGTCTCAGAGGGTTCTACTTGATGGATTTATCTCGAATGACGAGTGCAGAGAGCTCACCCACCTCTCTAATGTGAGTGGGAGTCAGGGCTAGTTAGTCTATGTGTTTGACAGTGTTTGCACGTGTTTGACAGTGTGTATGTTGAATGTGTGTTAATGGAGTTTGTGTTTATGATGGCCTGTGTGTTAAAACTGTGTGCATGATTCTGTCATTGTGTGTGTTGACGCTGTGTGTTTGTCAGGCGGCTGCGCTGAAAGGTGATGAGTACCAAGGCCGCCCCTCCCCCCACTCCCCCAGCGAGAGCTTCCAAGGAGTCACCGTCCTCAAGGCTATTAAGGTACATTACTGACCCTACAAACTACAGCCCTGCTTACCAAACCATAACCCAAACACCACCAACCCAGCACTGCCAACTCTGACCCTAACCCAGTACGTTCAACTTCACTCAACCCCAACCCCAGCTAGCTTCACTCCCTAGCCTCAGCTTTATCTCCAACCTATCTAAAGCCGAGCCCCAGCCCAATGGCATCAATGTAAAGTTGTTACCAGTGAGTTAGTGATAAGAAAGCACCTATTTCTGATGATCTTGTCCTGTTCTACAGTTGGGACAGGAGGGCACTGTGCCCCTGAAAAGTGCCCGCCTGTTTTTTGACATGAGTGAGAAGGTGCGTGGGGTCCTGGAGTCGTACTTCCGTCTGGACTCTCCTCTCTACTTCTCCTACTCCCACTTGGTCTGCCGCTCCGCTATCGACGGTGAGAAAGTAATCTATGGTGGGCCCCCAGGACAGTATTGTGCCTGACTGTCAGACAGAATGAGTTTAGGTCATTTTTGGAATTCACCACAATGGGAAAACAACATGTTCTATTTTCTTCAAGTTGTCTATATCAAATCCAGGATGTGTCATTTAACCCACCTTATTCACCTGCCTGTCTGAGTGTATAGACATACAGTAAGTTATGTTTCCATCCTCTGTCTGTACAGAGAAGCAGGATGACCGTGACGACCTGAGTCACCCGGTTCATGCAGACAACTGCCTGCTGGTCTCTGAGCTCAACGAGTGCATCAAAGAACCACCTGCATACACACACAGGGACTATAGGTATACAAACACACACACACACACATGCACGCATACACACACAGAGACTACAGGTACTCACACCATGCATCTGCTTATAACATAGGTATCGGCAACATCTACTGCACTTGCAGGTATCATCATGCACCACTGTCTTTAAAACACTTCTCTTGTTCCTGTTGTGTTTTAGCGCCATCCTCTATCTGAATGATGATTTTGAAGGAGGAGATTTCATTTTCACTGAACTGGATGCCAAAACTGTCACAGTAAGAGTCAATCAATGATGTGGTTTTGAGTGCTGCAAAGTATAAACAGTTGTTTCTCCTTGATTTACTTTAAGGTAGAAGTTAATTGAGCATATGATGACTGATGTCACTGCCCTGTGTTGTCCAGGCAGAGGTGCGTCCTCAGTGTGGTCGTGTGGTTGGGTTCGGGGCTGGGAATGAGAACCCTCACGGGGTAAGAGCGGTCACTAAGGGCCAGAGGTGTGCTGTGGCCCTGTGGTTCACCCTTGACCCCAAACATGAGGAGAAGGTAACACATATCTGTCAATCAGTTAATCTGGAATCATGTATAGTCTTTGTTTCTCTCATTCTATGTTGTGATGGGTTATTTTGTAATCTGAGGGAGAAAGCAACACTTTCCACTTACTGATTAATCTACATTTAATCAGTTTCTCTTGCTTCAGTCTTACCTCGTTTGTGTGTGTGTGTGTCTCCAGGAGCGGATCCAAGCTCAAGAGATGCTGAAGATGTTCTCCACTCCTACAGACACAGAGTTCACAGAGACAACGACAGAGAGCTCAGAACCACAGCTTACACCTTTTGACCAGTATGCGCTTCTTGGTCAAGCTGCACCCCTAGTACAGGAGCAGGCAGACCAACCAGATGACAAACCAGCAGAGAAGAAGCCTGAGGTACCAGCAGAAACAGTTAGTGAAAACCCATCTGATAAACCAGAGGATAAAAAGGATGAGAAGCCGATAGAGAAGCACGCAGAAAAACTAATTGCAAAAGAGGGTGACAAAGCTAAGGTGAAAGAGCTGGTGAAAACGAAAGCCAAAGCAGCGGATGCATCAGAGACCAAAGCGACGACTAAAACAGCGGCTAAAGCATGGGACAAAGCCAACACTAAGACAGCAGACAAGGCTAAAGCAGGGGACAAAGCCAACACTAAGACAGCAGACAAGGCTAAAGCAAAACCTGCAACAAAAACAAATGTCAAACGGGCAGCAGCCAAAACGTACAAAAAAGAGCAGAAGCCAGCGGCAAAAAAGACAGAGAAAGCCCCTGTCAAAAAGGTTTCCAAAGACTCGAAAACTGATCTCAAATCATCCTCGGACTCACAAACAGACAAGGATGAGCTGTGAGTCCAACAGCACCTTTGACTCTTACTCTGTGGTGTCTTTTTTCTACCGTTTGAATATATTTGTCAAGGTTTTCTCTGTGGGTGTGCTGGATAAAGATTTGAGGTTGTTTGCTGTATTGTTATGGATGTTGTTTGTCTGCCCAATAATGGTGGTAAGGAACCAGGATAAGGTGTTGTAATGTAAGCCATACCGTAATACCAAGGGACTGCACACTCACTCTGATGGCTGATCTCAACCAACCAATCAATCAAATCAATAAATCAAATTTGATGTATATAGTGCTTTTCACAAATACATTTGTCACAAAGTGCTAAATAGTAACCACCTTTGAATTCCTATCCCAGACTCATGTGAACAGATCGTTTAAAAAAAAATATATATAGTGTTACTTTTGTTTATGATTTGGGATTTTCAATGTGCTATTTTGTACTGTTTTAAAATGTACTGTTCTTTGCCTCAGGAATTGGAAGATGTAATGTCCTCAACAAAAAAAACAGGAAAGAACAACAATGTAGCGACTGATACCTCTGAGTAGAGACTGATACCTGGATTCATGTGGATACACTAAATAAAAGTACTGTTTTTACATTGGTGTTGCTCTTTCATATAATACCTCTAGAGACCACTAGGTGGCAGAGAGGAACTACCATGGCATCTCATGTACATCACACATATGGTATATGTACCCATTTTCCTTCTGAATATGTTGTAAGTATGGACCCTCAGGGTTTAACTTGATCCTTTACTAAGTGTTCGGTTACTGCTGGAAAGCCTTAAATCAGAGTTATGGTTTTGTGGGGGTCATTTGAACTCCCAGGAGACCAAGAGACAAGTTGAATACAGATGCCCCCTGTGTGTGGTCAACATGTCTGTTGTTGATCCCTGGTTAGTTAGCTATCTCCTCAGTGGACTCTTCTCTTAGGATCCTGTTTATATCAAAATGCTGCTTCACCCTACAGCCACTTTCTTAGTTTTAAATAGTTGAATTGGATCAGGTCTTTGGGGATGTGAGATGAGTTGCTGAGTTTCCCTACATAATTAGAATGAGTAGAATGGATATTCCAATTCAAAGCAATGTTCCATGGTGTTGGTGGTTATCTTCATAGAAATGAATGGAGATACCAGAACAGTCATTTATGTTCCGTGGACATAACAGCAGAACAACCATATTGGTCCAGGGTTCAATGTCAAGACAATCAGCAAGTAATATTGACATACTTGTGTATTGGCCATATTAGGTGTGTCTTGAAATATGATCTAGATTTGAGTTAGTCCATTCTGGCCATTGTGTTTCTATGTTTCCCCTGCCAGCCCTGAGCTTGTGGGTGGAACAGTAATAATGCTGGGTCCTGTGCCGGAGCGTCTGTGTGGGTTTAGCATGTGGATGAAGACATGCTTACATAGAGCAGGCACGGACACACACACACACACACGCACACGCATGCATGCATGCACACACACACACACACACACACACACACACACACACACACACACACACACACACACACACACACACACACACACACACACACACACACACACACACACACACACACACACACACACACACACACACACACACACACACACACACACACACACACACACACACACACACACACCAGTCGACTTTCCACAGAGGCTGTGCATGCACAGTGCCTTCAGAAAGTATTCATACCCCTTGACTTATTCAATTGTTTTTGTGTTACAGCCTGAATTCTAAATGGATTGAATATAATTGTCTACACACAATACCTCATAATGTTTTTAGAAATGTTTGCTAATTTATTGAAAATGAAAATGAAATATCAAATTTACATAAGTATTCACACCCCTGAGTAAATACTTTGTAGAAGCACCTTTAGCAGTGATTACAGCTGTACGTCTTTCTGGGTAAGTCTCTAAAAGCTTTCCACACCTGGACTGTGCAACATTTGCCCATTATTCTTTTAGAAATTCTTAAAGTTCTGTCAAATTGGTTGTTGATCATTGCTAGACAACCATTTTCAGGTTTTGCCATAGATTTTCAATTAGCTTTAAGCCAAAACTGCAACTTGGCCACTCAGGAACTTTCACTATCTTCTTGGTAAGCAACTCCAGAGTACATTTGGCCTTGTGTTTAAGGTTATTGTCCTGCTGAAAGGTGAATTAATCTACCAGTGTCTGGTGGAAAGCAGACTGAACCAGGTTTTCCTCTAGGATTTTGCCTGTGCACGCAGGCATTCCGTTTCTTTCTTATCCTGAAAACTCCCCAATTCTTAACGATCACAAGCATACCCATAACATGAAGCAGCCACCACTATGCTTGAAAATATGGAGAGTGGTACTCAGTAATGTGTTGTATTAGATTTGCCCCAAACATAACACTTTGTATTCAGGAAAAAAAGGTTAATTGCTTTGCCATTTAAAATTCAGGCTGCAACACAACAAAATGTGGAAAAGGTCAAGGGGTGTGAATACTTTCTGAAGGCACTGTAACAGGCCAATCATCCCAGTTATTCAGCAGCACAGAAGAGGAGGTGTTATTGCTGCCGTGCATAACAAGCCCATGTGGAGATTAGTGAGTGTGTCTGTATTTCATTTACATTTTAGCAGATGCTATTATCCAGAGCGACTTACAGTTAGTGAGTGCATACATTATTTAATTTTTTCATACTGGCCCCCTGTGGGAATCGAACCCACAACCCTGGCGTTGCAAGCGCCATGCTCTACCAACAGGGCCGTATGGTTGTAGACTTGCATTAAACAAATGTTCAGAGACAAGGTTCAGAGACAAGGTTCAGAGACAAGGTTCAGAGACAAGGTTCAGAGACAAGGTTCAGAGACAAGGCTCAGAGACAAGGCTCAGAGACAAGGGCTCATGTCAGCTCCGTTTGTAGTGTTTGCACACAGAGTTGAAGGAATTTTTCGCGGAACGTTTGACATAAGCAATACGCACACTCAGGGGGTTGTATGCAGAGGACACACACCGTACAACACCCCACTTCTCTGGGTCATGGCTTATGACTTGGTCATGACACAGAATGATCTGTACTTAGGGGGAAAACGTCCAAAAGTTTTAGGGAACCACAAGCCTATACACTGAGTGTACAAAAGGAAAGCCTTGGGGCTGCTGGGGGTGATTTGGGTGACTTGGATAGGGGTCGTCAAGCAGCTGTGCTGGGTATAAACTGCCCTTCTTCCCCTACTGCCTAGGTGGTGGTGGCATGAACAGGCCTCCTGTGTGTGTGTGTGTTTGTGCGTGTGTGTGTGTGTGTGTGTGTGTGAGAGAGAGAGAGATTGACTGTGTGTGTCTTGGTCTTTGTCTCTGTATCTTTCTCTGTGCTTTCTTTATGTTTCTCTGTGTTCTGGGTTGTGCATTCTGAGCCAGAGCGAGACACAGGCTACTTTGTCTCTCTGTGTGTTTGTGGTTTGACCATTGTTCCAAAGACCTGCAGAGAGCGAGAGAGAGAGAGAGAGAGAGAGAGAGAGAGAGAGAGAGAGAGAGAGAGAGAGGAGAGAGAGGAGAGAGAGAGAGAGAGAGAGAGAGAGAGAGAGAGAGAGAGAGAGAGAGAGAGAGAGAGAGAGAGAGAGAGAAGAGTACAGTAGACATAGAAGGCAAAGCAGAGATTGGTACAGAAGTCTAGCACAGTGCATGCCTATGTTGGAGTCAGCTTTCTGAAGTATCTCTATATGTCTGTGTGTGACTGTAGCTGCTTCTGTGGCTGTCAACCTGTGTGTTGTTGTCCGTACAGTGACTTTATATGTGCGTTTGTGTGCGTGCATTGTTGTGTATCTGTATGTGTGTGTGTGTGTGTTATGAAGTGCATTCCTCTTGCTCCAGGACAAGGCCACAGATGAAAGCCCAAAAGGTTGACAGTTCCCCTTCCTGGTTACCATGGAGACAGAGAGGGCATGGAGACGGCAGTGGCAGGTCTGGGCCTCACACAGCGGGATGCGGCGCTGAGATTAATTACGACTTTCTGTGTGTGTGTGTGTGTGTTTGTTAAAATTGGGCTGGACACAGCAGGAAGAGGTGCTGAGATTAACTTCCACTCTCCTACTCTCTGAGTCTGAAAACTAGAGGCTAAAGCAGCAGGCTAACATGGAGTGACATGACCTCCTGGGACGCCTCCTCTGGGGAAGACAAGGGGATTGAAAGGAAGCTTTCTATTGTTGATGTGGAAGGCTGGGAGGCCTTTTTCAACACCAGTATTGGTACTTGACTTGTCTTGAAAAAGACATTGCCCCAGTGTAGATGTAAGTGTTTAAAGTGTAGCACTAATCTATATTTTTTGTTGTTGATTCTATTCACCTGTTTTCTGTCACAATCTGTAAACTCAGCCTAGAGTCACCAGTGGGGTCCTGCCTCACCATCTGAAAAAACACTGCCCCTCTATCCTGCTGCCTAATCCTGAACAACAGGTACACTCCCTTAAGCTTCACACGGCATCTGGAGACTGTTCACACATGAGCAGTAGCAGTACAGTTGAGGACATCCCAGTCAGTGCAGATCTGCTGTAAGTCATCTCTAAAGCTGCATGGCTGCATGGTCTCATGTCTAAAACAAACCTTGTGTTAACGGAACAGAGGAGCTCATTGTTGGCTGCTTATTCTAACGGATGCCAGCTCGATGACTTCAGCCTTTGCCATGAACTGTCTCCTTATTCCCCCTAAGACTGGGATCACGGCAGTATCGGCCTGGGGATGGGACCAGTGGTATGGGCCTAGATGCCTGGGTCCAGGGGCTGGCCTGGGCCGTCCTGGACTACAGCTCTATGGAGCTGGATTAGAAGGGGCTAGGGGCTGAGGATGGAGAAACTAGGACATAAGGGGCTTTAGGAGCTAGGTCGTAAGGTGCTGGATCATAAGGGGCTGGGGCTGGGATCACAGTGGTATGGCTGGGGCCTGGCTATAGAGGTCTATGGAGGGGCTGGTTCATAAGGGTCTGTTGCTGAAATAGCTGGGGGCCTGGCTGTAGAGCTCAGTTGGGGGACATAAGCGGCGAGGGCTGGGAATGGGGATGGGGCTGGGGCTGGTACCAGGGCAGGATGTCTGTATGGAGGGGCCAGGGGGCTGGGGTTAGGGTTAGTATGGTTTAACTATTCTTCTAATATTGGTTCACTGTGAGTGTACTCTATGAGACAGTGTCTAGTGTACTTGAGAAACAGGGCTGCACAGCATTTGGGGGCCTGACAAAAAGTTGCTAGAATTCCTCTGTGGGTATACATTGTGTGTACAAAACATTAGGACCCCCAGAAAAGCCTCAATTCTTCGGGGCATGGACTACAAGGTGTCGAAAGAGTTCCACAGGGATGCTGGCCCATGATGACTCCAATGTTTTCCACAGTTATGTCAAGTTGGCTGGATGTCCTTTGGGTGTTGGTCCATTCTTAATATACACAGGAAACTGTTGAGTGTGAAAAACCCAGCAGCATTGCAGTTCTTGACACACTGAAACCGGTGTGCCTGGCACCTACTACCATACCCCGGTCAATCTTTTGTCTTGCCCATTCACCCTCTGAATGGCACACATACACAATCCATGTCTCAATTGAGGGAGAGAGGGGGGGTGGGCTTTGTGATATACTGCTGGTATTTCCTGGAATCACCCTCCATCACCAAGCCCAGGGTAGTGTAGAACAGTGTAGAACAGGGCAAAATACCCATAAGCCCCTGGAGAGCAACCCGGGATACTGAGAGCCTCTTTGTTCAACAGGTCCAATGAAGATATCACCACTGGTTGTTATGACAACAGCATGGTAATGCCTGGCCCACCGCCACAGAGCTACAGAAACAGATGGCAGAAAAATGGCAGAGGAGAGGGAGAGATATATATATATATAGAGAGGAAGAGGGTATGTGTGAGACAGAGAAGAGAACATGTTAACCCTAGGCATAGAAAGGTAGAGGGACTTTCACTGCCTCTAAACGTAATCTATGGAAGTATTCGTAGATGTGTTTTTACCAAGCAATTACTACTGGTACCATCAACACCAACACCATTCTGTTTCAGACAGCAGGTACATGACACATATTTGGGATGACAACCAAGAAAAAGGTAGTGTGGAGTGTGTGCACTTGCAAACTGTTATGTCTCAGAGTTGGGTCTCGTTCTCTCTCTCTCTCTCTCTCTCTCTCTCTCTCTCTCTCTCTCTCTCTCTCTCTCTCTCTCTCTCTCTCTCTCTCTCTCTCTCTCTCTCTCTCTCTCTCTCACTCACACACACACACACACACACACATACACCCTCACTAGGGGTCGTGACCTTCTTCTGTTTACATCCAACATATCATATACAGTATAACCCTTCTCAGGGATTGGTGGATCTTTGTAAGTGGGCGGGGAAAGGAAGATGACCCGTGTGGATACACTGAGTGTACAAAAAAAGGACATCCAGCCAACTGTGGCAAGCATTGGAGTCAACATGGGCCAGCATCCTGTGGAATGCTTTCAACACCTTGTAGAGTCCATGCCCCAACGAATTGAGGCTGTTCTGAGGGCAAAAGGGGGTGCAACGCAATATTAGGAAGAAGTTCCTGTTCCTAATATTTTGTACACTCAGTGTATACCCACAGAGGAATTCCACCCACGTTTTCTCAATCTCTCATACTTACTTCATACTACATCTCTTCCTTCTCTGGCTCCATATATCACTCTTCTCCCCCCCCTCTCTCTCTCTCTCTCTCTCTCTCTCTCTCTCTCTCTCTCTCTCTCTCTCTCTCTCTCTCTCTCTCTCTCTCTCTCTCTCTCTCTCTCTCTCTCTCTCTCTCTCTCTCTCTCTCCTCTCTGAAGAGGAAGTTGACGTTTAAGGAGGTGGGTGAGGATAAGAGAGGAGGGTAGGCGGTAGGGTAAGAATGAGGGCGAGGGTGAGGGTATTCCTCTAGTTTCTGGTTAAGGCCAGATGGCTGGAGAATGGTGTCTGTAGCCCCTGGTCTGTGTGTTCTGCTCCGAGGGCAGAGGAATGCATGTCTTTTCTTTGGTCTTTGGCTGAGTGGAGAGGCCAAGGGCTGCTGTATAGCAGTGGATTAGCACCCACATTCCCCCCTAATCTCCCCGTTCTTAGCCTCAGCTACTACACCACCAAGACCTGTGTGTTGATGTTGAGCTAACGGTGAACTAGCTAACCCCCCTCTCTGCTGCTCCCCCTTCCTTAGCAGCGAGAGAGCCAGGTGGACCCACTAGAGAGAGAGCTTCCATAGGTGAAGGGTGGCAGAGAGGGGAAGAGAGGGGCAGAGTGTGTGGAGGAGAGTGGAGAGGGGTGGAGAGGGCCAGAGAGGGGGGCAGAGAGAGGTGGAGGGGGGCAGAGAATGTTGGCGAGTCTGCAGAGAGGGAGGGAGAGAGGCAGAGAGGGGGTTAAGGGGGGCAGAGAGGGGTGGAAGGGGGCAGAGGGGAGAAGTGTCCTCCAGACTAAGAGAGGCTTTTCCGGGGAGCAGGATAAGAGGGGGGGACCCAGGGGCCTCAGATGAACTCTACGCTACAATGGCTCCATCTGGCCCCTAACAAACGCATCTCAGCCTCCCTATGAGAGGGTCCCTTTTCCACCTCTTCCCTTCTTTTTACCTCTCTTATCCTCTTTCCCCCCTATTTCCTCTCCTCCTCTCTTACCCATTCTTCTCTCCTCTTCTCCCCCTTCTACCCTCTTCTTCCCTCTTCTCCTCTCTTCCCGCCTCTTCTCTCTCCCAGCTAGAACAGAATGTTCTGAGAACCATATGTTTCTTAGAGCTTGGTGAGAGCTTGGTTGTCCTATGGTTATTTAGCATACAACCTTCCCACAACTTTCTGGGAATGGTGCAGGGTAGTTGCTTGGCTTCGGAGCATTCTCAGCACATTTAAGGACATTGGCATTACTTTAACAGAACGTTTCCTAAAAGTTCAAACATGGTTACATTTAATTTCAATGTAGGTAATGTTCTAGGAACGTTCTTCAACTGGTATGACATTGGGAATGTTCTCAAATAGTTCAGAGAACATTAAGAAACAAAATTATTCTGTGGGAATTTCAATACTTCAGCATAATGTTTCCTCATGGTTCTATTTAAAGTAATGTTCTCAAATTGTTCCAAGAATGTTAAGAAAACGTTCCATAAAAACCACAAGAAAACTTTAATAACATTCAGAAAACGTTCTAAGAATGTTATTTAAAATCATATATTCCGTTCTCAAAACGTTAAGAATACATTCCATAAAAACCACAAGTAAACTTTAGTCATGTCCAGAGAATGTTCTAAGTATGTTATTTTAAAACATTTATACAACGGGTGGGTCTAATCCTGAATGCTGATTGGTTAAAACCGCATTACAGCCGGTGTTTATTCCACATGTTACCACCAGCTAAACCTATGATGTTAAAATGCCTATTTACTCTGTTCCATCTGACTGCGCAATCCACTGTCTCATCAGCCCAGCCAGGCAATTTATAAACTTGATCTCCACTATAAAAAGCATCTAGACATTATCTCACATTTCTTTTAGACTAACATTTAGTTTTCAACAACGGATATTTGTATAAACCTTGCTGTCTGTCTCTCCGACATTTGCAACATTGTTTCAATATTTAAATTACTAACTGGCCACACCTGATCTTAATGAGTGCTTGTTTCCTTTGAAATGGGGTCTGTTTGAATAGACTGAAATGAACAGCTTTTTATGCGTAAAAAAACATGACATGCTAGCTCCATCCTGTGGCGCAGTGGACTAAACCATGAATAGAGAACAGAAGATTATAGTTTTGAATCTCACGCCTTGTCACAATAAAAAATAAATGTGTTTGGATGATAAATGAATTTCCATGTGTCCTATCTGTGCTTGGAGTTAAAAAAAGTTAACCCAAAATAAGCTAGCAGTGTTATTAAAAGTCTTATTGAAGCATTCTGTGAAGGTTTTAAGGAAGTTATTCAAAAACATCAAAATAATCTATAATTTCCATTCTCAGTGTTAATAAAACCTCCCAGGAAAACCTTTAAGGAACCAGAGTAAAAAGTTCTCAGAACCTCCCTGCAACCTAAAAATAAACATTCCCAGAACAGGCGAAATGTTCACTTCTGTACCGATCAGGAAACGTATGGCTTCGTTCCCACAACCAATGTGAAACCAAAAACATACACTACCGTTCAAAAGTTTGGGGTCACTTAGAAATGTCCTTGTTTTCGAAAGTAATAAAATAACATCAAATTGATCAGAAATACAGTGTAGACATTGTTAATGTTGTAAATGGCTATTGTGGCTGGAAACGGCAGATTTTTAATGGAATATCTACATAGGCGTACAAAGGCCCATTATCAGCAACCATCAGTCCTGTGTTCCAATGGCACGTTGTGTTTGCTAATCGAAGTTTATCATTTTAAAAGGCTAATTGATCATAAGAAAACCCTTTTGCAATTATGCTAGCACAGCTGAAAACTGTTGTGCTGATTAAAGAAGCAATAAAACACCAGTCTCAACGACAACAGTGAAGAGGCGACTCCGGGATGCTGACCTTCTAGGCAGAGTTGCAAAGAAAAAGTCATATCTCAGACTGCCCATCTTAATCTTTTCTTTTTATTGGCCAGTCTGAGATATGGCTTTTTCTTTGTAACTCTGCCTAGAAGGTCAGCATCCCGGAGTCGCCTCTTCACTGTTGACGTTGAGACGGGTACTATTTAATGAAGCTGCCAGTTGAGGATCTGTGAGGCATCTGTTTCTCAAACTAGACACTCTAATGTATTTGTCCTCTTGCTTAGTTGTGCACCGGGGCCTTCCACTCCTCTTTCTATTCTGGTTAGAGCCAGTTTGCGCTGTTCTGTGAAGGGAGTAGTACACAGCATTGTACGAGATCTTCAGTTTCTTGGCAATTTCTTGCATGGAATAGCCTTCATTTCTCCGAACAAGAATAGACTGACGCGTTTCAGAAGAAAGTTATTTGTTTCTGGCCATTTTGAGCCTGTAATGGAACCCACAATTGCTGATGCTCCAGATACTCAACTAGTCTCAAGAAGGCCAGTTTTATTGCTTCTTTAATCAGCACAACAGTTTTCAGCTGTGCTAACATAATTGCAAAATGATTTTCTAATGATCAATTAGCCTTTTAAAATGATAAACTTGGATTAGCAAACACAACGTGCCATTGGAACACAGGACTGATGGTTGCTGATAATGGGCCTCTGTACGCCTATGTAGACATTCCATAAAAAATCAGCCGTTTCCAGCTACAATAACCATTTACAACATTAACAATGTCTACACTGTATTTCTGATCAATTTGATGTTATTTTAATGGACAAAAAAAAATGCTTTTCTTTCGAAGACAAGGACATTTCTAAGTGACCCCAAACCTTTGAACGGTAGTATACGTTCCCACAACTTCCAAGGAACCAAATGTGCTTGCTGAGTCTAGTCCCTTCGAGGGATACCCACTGCTGAGGTCTCTAAGGAACACTGGGAAACAGATGCAGTGTGGACACTTAGCCTGCACATGGTGTATTCAAGGTTTAAAAAGGCTTATAAAGTTTGTAATTTCCACTTTAAGGATTAAAATGTCAGACTTGATTTGCCCTAACAACACAATTATAATCCACATAATAATTCACATGTCCTGTTGCTGCAAGATAATTTTCCTGCTGTAGCAAACTGGCTCAAATTAAGATCCTACATCTGTAGTCTGGAGATGGGGAGGAGAGAGAGCAGAGGAGGAGTGGAAGGGGAGTGGTGGGAACAGGAAAGCGGTGAGGTGATGAGCAGAGTAGGAGAGGGAAAAGAGGGAGGAGATGGGTATACGGAGGGGAGGAGGAAGGGGGAGGGAGGAGGGTAGGACAGGAAAGAGAGTGTCAGGCTCTTTCCCAAGTAAAGGTGCCGGCGGGGCAGTGAGGGGCGACTCAGAACTTAAAACTACAATTAGTATAACTAACATTCCCTTTGAAAACAGTGTTCCATGGTGGGGGGACCTGCTCCACCATTAGGTGTAGCATTCACCTATCAGAATTCAGCTTTTTTCTTAGTATTCTACACCTGCAATAAATATAAATTATATTGAAACGCCACTATTGGTGGACGTAGGAGAATTCACCAGTGGTGTAGTGATATTTTTTTAGGTGAGGGAGTGCATTTTTTTTTATAACGTCATAATTTCCTCAATCAAAGTTTGTACCTACAGATGTAGCCAATTGATTAGCCTATCATTATAGAATATGCATAACATGCATCCTCCAATTGCAACATCTGCATAGTCTAAAGAAATATTTATATCTTTAATACCCTCAAACACCAAGTAAGGCATAGGCTACCTTATTTCATCACTGGTAATTCACATTTGAGTCATTTAGCAGACGCTCTTATCAAGAGCAACTTACAGTAGTGAGTGCATTCATTTCATACTTGTTTTTTTCCTTCTCCATACTGGTCCCCTGTGGGAATTGAACCCACAACCCTGGTGTTGCAAGCACCATACTCTACCAACTGAGCCACACGTTTTAGCAGTGAAATGTCCAAACTGCATCTCAATGGCAATCATTTGATTGATCTCAAACAGTTTCATGGGAATATGCATCTTGAAATACTGTTTTGTGAGTGAATTAGAGAAGATGGTGTTAACAAACTATTAGCATTTCTTGTATGAGAATAATTTTTGGGACTATTCAGCTTCAGCTAAACATCCTAAAATCTCATTAGAAATTAGATGTTTTTGGTGTAACAGTAACGCTATAGGCCTACTATGCTATGGTATCATATTCGGTTCTGTTATGTAAAATCCTAATGAATCATTATGTGATCTTGCAAGACATTGATTCAGCTTTGATCTAACTTTACTAAATGAGCACCATTGTGAGTAGTGATACTCTTTTATTTGTAATAATAATTATAAGTGATGAGTATGACTATTAGGCGTAGGCAACAGATCTTGATGAGATGTCATTTTAAGCGATTGGAGCGCCCTTTGTGGCGATTACAGCTGTGAGTCTTTTTGGGTAAGTCTTTACGCACACCTGGATTGTACAATATTTGTCCATTATCCTTTTAAAAAATCGTCAAGCTCTGTCAAGTTGGTTGTTGATCATTGCTAGACAGCCATTGTCAAGTCTTGGAATAGATTTTCAAGCCGATTTAAGTCAAAACTGTAACTAGGCCACTCAGGAACATTCAATGTCATCTTGGTAAGCAACTCCAGTGTATATTTGACTTTGTGTTTTAGGTTATTGCCGTGCAGAAAGGTGAATTTGTCTCCCAGTGTCTGTTGGAAAGCAGACTGAACCAGGTTTTCCTCTAGGATTATGCCTGTGCTTAGCTCTATTCTGTTTATTTTTATCTTAAAAAACTCCCTAGTCCTTGCTGATGACAAACATACCCATAACATGATGCAGCCACCACCATTCTTAAAATTATGAAGAGTGGTACTCAGTGATGTGTTGTGTTCAGGACAAAACGTTCATTTCTTTGCCACATTTTTTGCAGTATTACTTTAGTGCCTTATTGCAAACAGGATGCATGTTTTGGAATATTTGTATTCTGTACAGGCTTTCTTCTTTTCACTCTGCATTTATGCTATTTGTGTCAGTAACTGCAATGTTGTTGATCCATCCTCAGTTATCTCCTATCACAGCCATTGAACTCTGTAACTGTTATAGGTCGTTATCAATAAAATGTCACGATAGCGTTCCATTTGGCTGCTGCCAGGTTAAAAAAATGTATGCACTCACTAACTGTAAGTCGCTCTGGAAAAGAGCGTCTGCTAAAAAAAAAAAAAAAAAAAAAAGGTTAAGGAGACCCCCAGCTCCGCTAAAACCATTGACAACTACTGTATGTGCCGTTTCAAGGGATTATTAAATAAATGTTATAATTATTTGGTTTTAATATCATCACCTCTTGAAGAGCATAGTCAGAACTACACATTTCTGATTATTCCACATTCAGGTCTATCATCAGAGTTATACAGCAATCAGTAAACATCAATTGATAATGTATTTTCAGATACGTGAGGGTAGCCAGATCCATTTGGCATGTACAGTTGAAGTCGGAAGTTTACATACACTTAGGTTGGAGTCATTAAAACTCGTTTTTCAACCACTCCACAAATTTCTTGTTAACAAACTATAGTTTTGGCAAGTCGGTTAGGACATCTACTTTGTGCATGACACAAGTAATTTTTCCAACAATTGTTTACAGACAGATTATTTCACTTATAATTCACTGTATCACAATTCCAGTGGGTCAGAAGTTTACGTACACTAAGTTGACTGTGCCTTTAAACAGCTTGAAAAATTCCAGAAAATGATGTCATGCTTTAGAAGCTTCTGATAGGCTAATTGACATCATTTGAGTCAATTGGAGGTGTACCTGTGGATGTATTTCAAGGCCTACCTTCAAACTCAGTGCCTCTTTGCTTGACATCATGAGAAAATCTAAACAAATCAGCCAAGACCTCAGAAAAATAATTGTAGACCTCCACAAGTCTGGTTCATCCTTGGGAGCAATTTCCAAACACCTGAAGGTACCATGTTCATCTGTACAAACAATAGTACGCAAGTATAAACACCATGGGACCACGCAGCCGTCATACCGCTCAGGAAGGAGACGCGTTCTGTCTCCTAGAGAAGAACGTACTTTGGTGCGAAAAGTGCAAATCAATCCCAGAACAACAGCAAAGGACCTTGTGAAGATGCTGGAGGAAACAGGTACACAAGTATCTATATCCACAGTAAAATGAGTCCTATGTCGACATAACCTGAAAGGCCGCTCAGCAAGGAAGAAGCCACTGCTCCAAAACCGCCATAAAATAGCCAGACTACGGTTTGCAACTGCACATGGGAACAAAGATCGTACTTTTTGGAGAAATGTCCTCTGGTCTGATGAAACAAAAATAAAACTGTTTGGCCATAATGACCATCGTTATGTTTGGAGGAAAAAGGATATGCTTGCAAGCCGAAGAACACCATCCCAACCATGAAGCAAGGGGGTGGCAGCATCATGCTGTGGTGGTGCTTTGCTGCAGGAGGGACTGGTGCACTTCACAAAATAGATGGCATCATGAGGAAGGAAAATTATGTGGATATATTGAAGCAACATCTCAAGACATCAGTCAGGAAGTTAAAGCTTGGTCGCAAATGGGTCTTCCAAATGGACAATGACCCCATGCATACTTCCAAAGTTGTGGCAAAATGGCTTAAGGACAACAAAGTCAAGGTATTGGAGTGGCCATCACAAAGCCCTGACCTGAATCCTATAGAAAATGTGTGGGCAGAACTGAAAAAGCGTGTGCGAGCAAGGAGGCCTACAAACCTGACTCAGTTACACCAGCTCTGTGAGGAGGAATGGGCCAAAATTCACCCAATTTATTGTGGGAAGCTTGTGGAAGGCCTCCCGAAATGTTTGACCCAAGTTAAACAATTTAAAGGCAATGCTACCAAATACTAATTGAGTGTATGTAAACTTCTGACCCACTGGGAATGTGATGAAATAAATAAAACCTGAAATAAATAATTTTCTCTACTATTATTCTGACTTTTCACATTCTTAAAATAAAGTGGTGACCTAAGACAGGGATTTTCTACTAGGATTAAATGTCAGTTGTGAAAAACAGAGTTTAAATGGATTTGTCTAAGATGTAAACTTCCGACATCAACTGTAGCTAACCAAATGGTTAAAGCAAACAACATGTGTCATTTAGCTTGCTTCATCAGAGATTAGGCTTTTGGAAAGAGTTTGACATCGTCCTGGTAAAGTTGTCAGTTGGACTACTGTCATTACCACTATAGATGGCAAGCAAATCATACAATTTTTTATTTAGCCATCTAGTTTAACCTAAACCACTCATACTTGTCAGGTATAGTTCACGTTTATGTTATATCTCTCAAATATCCAATTAATGGTGGCCAATATTGAGAGATATCGTGAGGCTATCCTCACGTATCTGAAATTACATGATCAATTGATGTTTAAAAAAAATAAAAAAATAAATGCCATTTAGCAGACGCTTTTATCCAAAGCGACTTACAGTCATGCGTGCATACATTTTTTGTGTATGGGTGGTCCCGGGGATCGAACCCACTACCTTGGCGTTACAAGCGCCGTGCTCTACCAGCTGAGCTACAGAGGACCACGATTTACTGATCATGGAAAGCTGTAGGCCTATAACTCTGTTGATAGCAAGGGGACATGTGTGCAATTGTTTCACACGGAATAATCAGAAATATTACAACCCAATAGTTAACATTTATTTAACAATCCCTTGAAAACAGCACACAGTTGTCAATGGTTTTAGCAGAGCATAGTTTAGTTTATTAATTAAACCATGAAAAAAAACAAGCACACATAAAACTTGAAAAAGCCATACATGCATGAGTAAAATCATCAAGGATAACACAAAATAAAGTCTGGGACTGATTTCCATTGTGGTTTTCTTGAAACAAGATGGCTAGGCAAGATTGAACACAGTTGAACACAGTATGACAGAGAGATAATAAAACATAAAAAGCTGAGAGTCTCCTTGCCCCCCAGTAGGCAAATCAAACGCTCTGCACCTTATTGTGACGTTTTATTGATAACGACCTATAAAATCACCATTGGCCTCATGGTGAAATCCCTGAGGGTTTCCTTCCTCTCCGGCAACCATCCAAAGTGTAAAATTAATAACTGCACCCTGTTCAAAGGGATATTCAATGTCTGCTTTTTTAACCCATCTACCAATAGGTGCCCTTCTTTGCGAAGCATAGGAAAACCTCCCTGGTCTTTGTGGTTGAATCCGTGCTTGAAATTCACTGCTCAACTTAGGGACCTTACAGATAATTGTATGGGGTACAGAGATGGGGTAGTCAAAATCATGTTAAACACTATTATTGCACACAGAGTGAGTCCATGCAACCTATTATGTGACTTGTTAAGCACATTTTTACTCCTGAACTTATTTAGGCTTGCCATATCAAAAGGGTTGAATACTATACTTATTGACTCAAGACATTTCAGCTTTTAATTTTTTATTAATTTGTAAACATTTCTAAAAACATAATTCCACTTTTAAATGATGGTGTATTGTATGTAGATCAGTAACACAAAATCATAATGTAATCCATTTAAAATTCAGGCTGTAACCCAACACAATGTGGAAAAGGTCAAGGGGTGTGAATACTTTCTCAAGGCGCTGTTATATTAGCTTAATATCATTGCACTGTTTGCGAGGAGAGCTTTATTGCGAGTAGGCATAGTAGGCATTTCATTGTATTGTGTAGCTTTCATGCTATATCATAAATAAACTTTGATTTGAACACATAGCTACAATATACCCTATTGCAGAATAAAATAAAACAGAGAGGTGAACTATCAATTCATATAATTTATTTGCATAGAATAAACCAGGGGCGGACTGGGACAAGAATGTTCACACCAGCCCACATCACTGCACGCGCCGCCAACTAACAAGGGGACAAAGCTTCCAAAGCTGTGTTTTCCCTGCAATTGCAGTTTAAATGTTATACGATAAGAATGCATGGGGGGAGAGGAGAGTGGCATGCTCGTCACAGCAGCAGGCCTCAGCGAGGGCACAGGCATAAGGGGAGGGCAGACACTTTGATTACAAGAATCATGAGGATAATGCACGTTACCATTTGACCAAATCAGGGTTTTAGCTGCCCAAAAAATAGGACGTTTTGAGTGAGCTGACGATGCAGAATGTGCTCTTTCGACGTTTATAGACACCCTTTCCATTTTTTACGATCCATGATCTTGGCTGTCTAACTGATGACAGAGTCGGAGGAGGTCTCTTTGCTGATGCCTCGTTTGACTTTGAATGTGAGTTTACGTGACTTCAGCTTAGCCTATCAGAAAACCAGGGAGGGCATAAAAAAAAAAGTTTGGCTCATTCATTGCAAGGACATTTTTGGAAGTTAAAGCTCATTTACTGTATTTCTACACAATTTAAAAACTCCAAAATTATATTTAGAGAACAGCAAAAACAAACAAATATAACACCAGACATTAATTAACACCGCAATATTAGGTTTAAAGGTCTGGCAAATACAGTGCATTCGGAAAGGATTCAGACCCCTTGACTCTTTCCACATTTCCACTTTAAAGCCCCCTCATCAATCTACACAAAATACCCCGTAATGACAAAGCAAAAACAGGTTTTCATTTTCTTTGCAAACATATAAAAAATTTAACACTGAAATATCACATTTATGTAAGTATTCAGACCCTTTACTCAGTACTTTGTTGAAGCACCTTTGGCAGCGATTACAGCCTCCAGTCTTCTTGGGTATGATGCTACAAGCTTGGCACACCTGAATTTGGGGAGTTTCTCCTATTCTTCTTTGCAGATCTTCTCAAGCTCTGTCAGGTTGGATGGGGAGCGTTGCTGCACAGCTATTTTCATGTCTATCCAGAGATGTCCGATCGGGTTCAAATCCGGTCTCTGGCTGGGCCACTCAAGGACATTCAAAGACGTGTCCCGAAGCCACTCCTGCTTTGTCTTGGCAGTGTGCTTAGGGTCGTTGTCCTGTTGGAAGGTGAACATCAAGGATCTCTCTGTACTTTGCTCCGTTCATCTTTCCCTCGATCCTGACTAGTCTCCCCAGTCCCTGCCGCTGAAAAACATCCCCACAGCATGATGCTGCCACCACCATGCTTCACCGTAGGGATGGTGCCAGGTTTCCTCCAGACGTGACTCTTGGTATTCAGGCCAAAGAGTTCAATCTTGGTTTCATCAGACCAGAGAATCTTGTTTCTCATGGTCTGAGAGTCTTTAGGTGCCTTTTGGCAAACTCCAGGCGGGCTGTCATGTGCCTGTTACTGAGGAGTGGCTTCCATAAAGGCCTGATTGGTGGAGTGCTGCAGAGATGGTTGTCCTTCTGAAAGGTTCTCCCATCTCCACAGAGGAACTCTGGAGCTCTGTCAGAGTGACCATTGGGTTCTTGGTCACCTCCCTGACCAAGGCCCTTCTCCCCCGATTGCTCAATTTGGCCGGGCGGCCAGCTCTAGGAAGAGTCTTGGAGGCCACTGTGTTCTTGGGGACCTTCAATGCTGCAGACATTTTTTGGTACCCTTCTCCAGATCTGTGCCTCGACACAATCCTGTCTCGGAGCTCTACGGACAATTCCTTCGACCTCATGGCTTGATTTATGCTCTGACATGCAATGTCAACTGTGGGACCTTATATAGACAGGTGTACCTTTCCAAATCATGTCCAATCAATTGAATTTACCACAGGTGGACTCCAAACAGACTAGAAACATTTAAAGGATGATCAATGGAAACAGGATGCACCTGAGCTCAATTTCGAGTCTCATAGCAAAGGGTCTGAACATTTATGTAAATAAGGTATTTTTGTTTTTTATTTTGAATAAATGTCCAAAAACTTGAAAAACGTGTTTTCACTTTGTCATTATGGGGTATTTTGTGTAGATTGATAAGGGAAAAAATTAATTTAATCCATTTTAGAATAAGGCAGTAACGTCACAAAATGTGGAGAAAGTCAAGGGGTCTGAATACTTTCCGAATGCACTGTACAACGTCAGCCACTACTCAACCTCATCATCAATTGACTAATATACTTAGAGAAGTCACAACAAGTTTGACTGCAAATGCTGACATCCGTAGGCGGCGCGTGAGTTTCAAGTTTGGGGAAGATATTTTCTCAGCGTTATAAAACTGCACGTTTCTCTCTGCACCATGGCAAAATCAGTTTTCCTAAAAAAAAATGGGGTTGGGTTGGGGGACCCCCTAGAGATCGTTGCCCCGGGCCCCAAATGCGGTAGTCCGGCCCTGGACTAATCAGAGACGTTTCTTCTCCTTTCTTTGCACTGGAGAAAAGAAAAGCAACATATTTCTTAATACGACACAAATTAGTTTCCTACTTTGCTGACAAACAGATCAGTAAAAACGACCTTGCCTTGAATGCAACCATCTAATCTAGGCCTATGAAAAAGGGAGACACAAATTGAGAATATGACGTCCATCTAGCCTGGAGGAGGAAATTATTTTCCCCCAAAAAACATTCCAGTGGTACTGATCCAATGATAAAGATATTGAATTAACACCCACTCACCGGGGATATCGATATGGCTGCTCTTCGCTTATGCCAATAAGACATGCTGCTGTTTGCTCAATTGGGAGTTGATAATTTTGATAACTAGAGGTAGATTAGAGTCTTTTCTTTGTCTTCTCTTTTCTAAACTCTGTTATTTCTACGATGGTAGTATTTTGAAGTATTAGGATAGGCCTAATTGAGCTAACGTGTGCTATTGTGATTAGCATGACTGTTGTAAGTAACAGCAAACTTTCCAGGACAGAGACATGTCTTATATGGGCAGAAAGCTTAAATTCTTGTTAATCTAACTGCACTGTCCAATTTACAGTAGCTATTACAGTGAAAAAATACCATGCTATTGTTTGAGGAGAGTGCACAACAACAAAAAACTTATCACGGCAACTGGTTTGATACATTCACCTCTGAAGGTAAATAATGTACTTACATTCAGTAATCTTGCTCTGATTTGTCATCCTAAGGGTCCCAGAGATAACATGTAGCATAGATTTGTTTGATAAAATCAATTTTTATATTTAAATGTAAGAATTTGAACCCCTGCTGTCTCTGGCTCCACACCCACCCCGCCCGGCCATCTAGATGTGTGAAAGTTAGTGTATAAGCTAATGATCCATCATTTATGACATTCCTGGGAGTGTGTAAACTTACATTTTGTATTACCATATCATTTTTGTGTGTTCTCTATAGTTATGTACTTGAAAATGTATCAATTGACCAATTCGCATTTGGACAGACTTGATAAAAAATAGTCCAGTATTGCAATGCTTCACTGGCTCAATCTGAAACTTTGCACACACAATGCTTCCATCTAGTGGCCAAAATCTAAACTGCACCTAAACTGCAATATTTTATTGTGGCCTTTCTTTGCATTTCAAAGATGATGGAACAAAACAAATATAAAACACATGTTTTTTTTTATTTTTATTATCTTTTACCAGATGTAATGTGTTATATTCTCCTACATTAATTTCACATTTCCACAAACTTCAAAGTGTTTCCTTTCAAATGGTGTCAAGAATATGCATATCCTTGCTTCAGGTCCTGAGCTACAGGCAGTTAGATTTGGGTATGTCATTTTAGGCGAGAATTGAAAAAAAGGGTAAGATCCTTAAGAGGTTAACTGCTTTTCACTGACTGCTGCAACTCAACAAACAGCTATTTGCCATGCGCTGCCCATATTGCGAGCTTAAAACGATCCACAGCAAAACATTTAAAGAAGCTAATGATCCTCTGTGGCCAAATCATGCTCTCTAGTGTATTAATTTGAATGATTTTATGTATTTCTGTATAGGCACGAGTAATTATACAGCTAATTTTGGCAAATGTATTTACATTTACATTAGGGGAAGCTTAGCCTATTGGACGCGCCGCCTATGCCTACATCAATGTGAAAGTAACCGGTGAATAAAACAGCTGGCCGTGAGGCTTACAAGGCAGAGTTCAAATGCCAACATCAAATTCAAACAATCAGCGCAATGTCTAAATGGCTGACCGGCAAAGCAAACTGTCTGGTACTGTCTCTGCTCTCTGCTTTCTTAAAGTGAGAGAAAGGTGTGCAGGCTGGCAATTTCTCTCAGAGCGATGCTCCGCATGGTTCTAAAGGTAGCCAACCAATAGGCTAAACAGCCATTGCATTTGAATTGAGATTTTTTTGTAGCCTACTTTTACATTTTTGGTTTTGAGCTACGGTATGGCGAATGCGATTTATCATCCAAAGTCCATGTCACCTTTTTCATTGTTTTATTTGTTAAATAAAATACATATTTCTGTGTGTCAATTTCAACCAGCCCACCCAAATAAAAAATGATCGCGCCCATCTGGCATTTGCCAGAATTGCCAGATGGCCGATCCACCCCTGGATTAAACATGCTATAAAATCAATTGACCAAGTAGAGAACATAAATCATTACTATGTAGAATTGCAGGAAATTTGTTTTAAAACAGACATAAAATCAAGCTTTTGGTGTGGTGTATTCATGCAGCTCAATAAACTACAACCTAAATGCATTATTACCTCCACTTGGCCCAATTCAGATTTCCAATTGCCCACCCTGACATACCAAGCTATGTAGGCTAAATATCCCAAGCAGCCCTACAGCAACTTCCAGAGAGAATCAGGCTCCTTGGGCTTTGCGGTGGCCACCCTGGTTTGGGTGTCCTCTGCAGAACAGTGTCACCGTAACCAAGTGGTCACATATCGTTCTGGGTTCCGCTGCGCAAAAGGGGTCCGTGGAGTTTGATGAACATCAAGGCAGACACATAGTATTTTTTTTTCAACGTTCTGATTGGCCAAAGTGGTCAAGCCTCCGCAGTGCACACACGTAGCCTATAGTTCATCATTCTCACCACCGCCAGAGAGAAGACAGTGAAGAAACCACCATTTACCTACCTCTAGGCTAATATTTGGTTTGTCATTCTATCGCTTTTAATTGAATTTTTGTGGTAATTAAATATAATTTATTTAGAATTTATCAGAATGAATTTTCCAGAAATATACTGAACAAAAATATAAACACAACATGCAACAATTTTTTTTTTTTTACTGAGTTACAGGTCATATAAGGAAATCAGTCAATTGAAATAAATTCATTAGGCCCTAATCTGTGGATTTCACACTGGGAATACGCTGTCGTACACGTCAATCCAGAGCATCCCAAACTTGTTCAATGTGTGACAGGTCTGGTGAGTATGTAGGCCAGGGAAGAGCTGGGACATTTTCAGCTTCCAGGAATTGTGTACAGATCCTTGCAACATGGGGCCGTGCGTCATCATGCTGAAACATGAGGTGATGGCGGCGGATGAATGTCACGACAATGGGCCTCAGGATCTAGTCACGGTATCTCTGTGCATTCAAACTGCCATCGATAAAATGCAATTGTGTTCGTTGTCCGTAACTTATGCCTGCCCATACCATAACCCCATCACCATCATGGGGCACTCTGTTCACAACGTTGACATCAGCAAACCGCTCGCCCACACAAGGCCATACATGTGGTTTGCAGTTGTGAGGCCGGTTGGACGTAGTGCCAAATTCTCTAAAACGACGTTGGAGGCGGCTTATGGTAGAGAAATTAACATTTAATTATCTGGCAACAGCTCTGGTGGGCATTCCTGCAGTCAGCATGCCAATTGCAGGCTCCCTCAAAACTTGAGACATCTGTGGCATTTTAGAGTTGCCTTTTATTGTCCCCAGCACAAGGTGCACCTGTGTAATTATTATTCTATTTAATCAGCTTCTTGATATGCTACACCTGTCAGGTGGATGGATATCTTGGCAAAGGAGAAATGCTCACTAACAAGGGATGTAAACTAAAAATGTGTGCCCCAAATGTGAGAGAAATAAGAATTTTGTGCCTATGAAACATTTTTCATCTTTTATTTTAGCTCATGAAACATGGGACCAACACTTTACATGTTGCGTTTATAATTTTGTTCAGTGTATTTTATCAGCTCTGCGTTTTCTCAAATTGCCACTCCTCCGCGCTCCGGCAGCACTACACCCCTGGAATTCACATGGATTAGTCCACATGGATTTTAGCTGCTCAAGGTCAAGATGAAAAGTTTTGTTGTCCATTTTAAATGGAATACTTTGTCTGGTTTACATTACACCACAGGAGGTTGGTGGTACCTTAATTGGGGAGAACGGGCTCATGGTAATGGCTGGAGCGGAATCAGTGGAATGGTATCAAATACATCAAACACATGGTTTCCATGTGTTTGATGCCATTCCATTAGCTCCATTCCAGCCATTATTATGTGCCGTTCTCCCCTCAGCAGCCTCCACTGCATTACACGCCTCAGTCCCATACAGTACATACCAGGACAACAGAGCAGATCTACTGTACGTAGGTTCTAGCAAGTGTAATTCTATGGTGTGGGTCCCTTGGGAGGTCCCTGTGTCGTTGGGAACTCTCGGCTCTTGTTAGCCACTGCATGACTCCAGTCTTTGATCAGCTCAGCTGACTCTTTTAAGCTCAGCTTAGCACTGGAACGGTCTGGAAAATCTGGGGAGATGGGAGAGAGGGATGGGAGACAGGCTTGGGAAAGAGGGGTGGGTTTGTGGAGAAGAATAGAGAGGTGGGGAGAGGCTGAGAGGTTAGAGTGGCGAGGAAACTAACATGGGGTAGGGGTTGAAGATGGAAAGAGGGTTGAGAGGGGAGTGACATAGAGGGAGAGGGGTGGGGGGTTCAGAGGGGTGAGGGAGGGAGAGCAGGATGCGTGCTGGGAAGTGAGAGATGAGAGGAGATCGAGAGAGAGGTGAGGGGTGAGATGGTGGGAGGGGTGAGGGGTAGAGGGGTGAGGTAGAGGGAGAAGAGAGGGGTGGAAAAAGCAAGGGAACTCATTCACCCATGTCTCCCCATGGTGTACAGTGCACTCACGCGCTTCCAGCCCCCCAACCAGTCCAACGGTTAAACTAAAGAGGGATGTGATATGGAAGGTCAGCTACAGAAAGTTTGCTAGGATGAGAGAATTATTCTAAGTAGTAAGGTAAAAACAAAAAGATAAGAGTAAGGGAACGGTGTGGGTTCCAGTTGACATAGTATTTGCAGCTGTGGTCAGAAAGACCCATACAACAACAGTTTAGAATACTGACTGTACTGTTATGACCTAAAGCCCACCCAATCAGACTTCTCAGACAGGGCCGATGACAACATTATCAAGACAATCAGAGCTTTAATCAAAAACAGAATGTCCAACAACCACTCAAGTCTCACATTGCTGATGATTAGTTAAGTGAGAGGTCCAAACTAAAGCCCTAGTCCTTCACTTCAGTCCACTAGCTTCATCTCACTGCACTTGTTGCTGCTCTTCACATTAGTGGAGGGAAACAATGTTGACCTGGTGAATGAACAGAGCCAACAACAGTCTCTTCAGAGCTACTTGACTACACTATGCTCTTCCGCTAGCAGAGGAGAGGAGGCCTCCTCAGGACACAATCATACATTATTCATCACGGGCCTCAATTAGGAAACTGTTCATTCAAATGGCTGCTCATCTACTCTACTGTAGGTTGTGTGTTCTGAATATAATGTTACATTCTACAAGTTAATAACATGACGCAAATATATTTCATCATAAGTAAAGCCAGATTTCCCTGCTGACTACATGGCCATTGCCCTTGTTATAAGAATTTCACAAAGTGCGTAGTACATGTTACACCTTGTTTGTAAACAGCATTAATTAACTGGCTGAACGCTGATACCTACTAGAACTTCAGAGTTGTAGGCCAACCTCAGTATGGGCCATGGTTCAATTTCTAGAACAAAATGTAAAATCAACTTGTAAAGACAGCTCTGTTTTTCTACTATCTCTGATAGAGAGTTCAGGTAATCCAATCAGAATTACCCCTGACCTATCCATAGTAGCTTAACAGCCAGTGAGAATGACCTGGTCGCACACATACCTCAGGCTAATTTGATAGGGCGGTGATTCTGTAACATCATCTGTCTCATTTTTACAGACACTCTTATCCAGAACGCCTTACAGGAGCAATTAGGGCCTTGTTCAACAGATTTTTCACTTAGTCAGCTCAGGGATTCGAACCAGCAACCTTTCAGTTACTGATCCAATGCTCTTAAACGCTTGGCTACCTGCCGCCCCATTAGCTGGTTTCCTGTTTAGAAAAATAAGCTGGGAGAACAGCCTGTCTCCATCACGTTACAGATCTATGTTGGCTGGGCAAACAAGCTAACAGTGTGTGACCACATTACAAGCTTTACTTTAATTGTAATCAGCTGTAGGCCTAAGGGAAAGGCATTGGAAATATCCAACAAGGTGCTGTTGATATCTTGTTCACCAATTAAATTGTGTTCTGAAGTAGTTTGTCTAATAGTATTGTGTTGTTAAGTTGTTCAACCAATTTCATTGCTCTGTCGCATTGTTCAAACCAATAGCAAAATTCCAAAGCTCCTCCTGAGCTGAGCTCTGTTGAAGCCACCTCCCCTTACACTTGTTTTTGCTTTCTTTCATCTTTTCCCGTATTTTATCTCTCTATTTCTACGCTTCTCTCCGTTTTCTCCCTCAACTGAACTGCTGTCTGACCAAAACTCCCCTGAATGTCAGGCAGCTAATTAGGCAGCCGTGAACCTGACCACAGGAACCACAGGCTGGTCACCATGGTAATCCTGGAACCCTGGCAGGTCAGGGGTAGTGAGATGGGGCAGAGGTATAGAGGAGGAAAGGAAAGAAAGAGCAGAGGGATAGAGGGGAGAGAGAGGAGTGAAAAGGTAGAGATGGGGGCTGATGTAGTTGGAGAGGGGTGAGGTGCTAGATGTGTTGGGTTGAACTGGAAGGGGAAAGAGTGGGGAGGAGGGAGGTGGAGAAGATGGTTTGACAAAGGAGAGGAGAAAAGATGGCGTAAAGGGGTGATGAGACAGGAGTGGAGGAGATGGAGAGAAGTTGGAGGAAATAAGGGAGGCAGGTAGGGACAAGAGAATTAGGAGAGTGGGGAGATGATAAAGGGGGGAGAGAGGAGAACACATGGATGGTATTCAACAGGGGGCCGATTCCGACCCGAGTTAAGCGTGCGTAAATGGAACGTAATTCCCTTTTTATGCACCTTTCTCTCTATGCGTATTCTGACCTTGAACTTAAGCATGAGAATCGCTTGCTATTCACCTGCTATTCGTTTTGGGTGGGATCAAATAAGTGAAGGTGTGGCGTAGGTGTGTCTACAGATACACCTTATTCTGACCTTGACTTAATTCCCTAATAAATCTACCACCAGGAAACCATGAATAAGGTCTAGCGAACCTAGCGGTTCCAACTGGAAAAGCATCTACTTAATATTTTTCTTTACAAATAACACCATTCTCCATGCACTGTAATTTACAACTTAATAAGAGCCATTGATAAGAGCTAGGGAAATGAGTAATCCGTTTGGATAAGGGAATTGTAAATATAAATTACACTTGTTTTAGATATATTTACCCTCTAATAGCTGGAAACAAATGTGAAACCAGTCATATGGCAGCAAACTGAAGCATATCAACATATCAACTTTCCCACAGTAAAGTTTATGAAATGCTGTGCCATTATGCAGAATTGTTATTGTACGGCCTTTTAACTTGCAGAGATGGGCACTCTCGATTGTCTTAATTATAGGCTACACTGACTTTCTCTGTTTCCTATTTCTATCATGTTAAATATTAGGCACTATCAGTATCGACTGTCAGTAGACATAATAACAACACATATTCAACTGCCAATTTACTGTTCGTTTCCTTCAGTTGGTATAGCCTACATTATCATTCCATTTCATTCCATTGTTTCATTTACATTAATTTGCTTCCTCTGTAAACGCCGTCACGGCCATGTGGTTGTTGCTGAGGATCATTAGTAACAGTTGATAATATAAAAAAAGACATGCAGGCTAATTAAATCGTTATGGAGCAGAGCGCAGACCAAGCCGCAACAGTTTGAACCCAACGCATGGTGCAATCCTTGGCTGTGTCATCACACAGTTCCATAGTTAGTGCAGGCAATAGACGAGGGTATAGCCTACAATTGTACACTATTCTCCCTATTATAATTCTATGTACACTAATCTTCCAACATTACCATGGGTTAAAGAACTGAATGTGGCAATTTTCAGAATGAATCAAACCACCGTTTTCTTTCTTTCGTGCGTAAAGGCTCTCCAAACCTGTTTTCTATGATTCATAAATACTTTCCTAACCCTAAATTATCTACTAAATCAGATTATTTTTGATGAAACCAAGAAGAGTATGCATGTATTTAGAAGGCTTTCTAGCATTGATCCCTAACATTCTGAATACGTTCTCTCGATATATTCTATTGAGTCTGTCCACAAAATGTGAACTAGAAGTTACACCGTATTTAAAGTGATGGCTTAAGATAAATGTACTGAAAACACTATTGAATGAAAACTCCAAGAGAAAATATGTTGGTCAGCAAGTGGGAAGGTTTTCAGCGGTTGAATGAAATGTATTCAGCGCTCGCAAGAGAACCACGCCTGCAAAGCCCGTTACGCACCTTAATAAAGTAAGTCTGAATACCAACTACTGAGAAGTGCATAGGAAAGGCATGCGAAAGAAAGGCGTAATTTCCTATGTTGGAATCGGGGCCCAGGTGAAGAAGGTCAAGAGAAAACAGTGACACTTATTGCGAAATGAATGACCACCTATTCTTCAAAGAAAAACACAACTAATTTCTGTCATAAAAAGTCAGCCTCCCGCAAAGTCCCATAATGGGTGTGAACACCCAGAGGTCTCACAGTAGCATCACCCATATATCAAAAACAAAAATATGTGAAGACATGTTCAGGTTGTGTGTTATGAGGTATAAGGTAATAGGTCATGAGGGAGAGGGAGAGGGAGAGAGACAGAGGGTCTAGAGAGCTGAAAGAGAGATTGAAAATGAGAGAGGGGGTGGGGGGAGCGAGAGAGGGATGATCAGGGGGCCAAGGAAAAGGAAGAAAAGAGAGAGTGGGGTGAGAGGGTGTGTGTCCATTCAAAGCTGCACACTTCAGTGGCTAGACTCAAATGTAAACATGGGGTAAGAAGAACAAGAAGGGGTGTGTGTGTGTGAGTGTGTGAGTGAGTATATGTTTGGGGTACAGCTGGTCTTGTGGTCAAGTTCATGACTATCTGGGTGATTAACTCCTCCCCACTGTGGGACCAACCATTCCCCATGGCCCCAGCCTGTCTCAATGACCCCTGCGTCTTTTATAAGTTGGTAAGAGGGTGTGTGTGTGTGTGTGTGTGTGTGTGTGTGTGTGTGTATGTGTGTGTGGATATAGGGACAGTGTTTTGTGTGTGAGTGGGGGGATCATATGTGTGTGTAATGGAGGGGATGTGAGATTTCTCTTAGAGATTAGATTTTTTACAAATGTTTCCTAGACAGTGTGTAGACCAGGGTTGCCCAACCCTGTTCCTGGAGAGCTACCCTCCTGTAGGTTTTCGCTCCAACCCCAGGTGTTACTAACCTGATTCACCTTATCAACCTGCTAATTATTAGAATCAGGTTTGCTAGATTAGTGTTTGAGCAAACATGTACAGGACGGTAGCTCTCCAGGAACAGGGTTGGGCTGTCCTGGTGTAGACCATCTAATTGGCAGTAACAGTGTGTATTGGATTCAAATTAACTATGTTGAATTGAATAACACAATTCCAAAGGCAAACCTCAGTACTGACATTCAGACACACACATGTCCTCATGTGCCCGAAAGTCCCAATTCATGTTTAAAAATGCAATCTGCAACCTCTACCTAGACTAAAGTGTTAGACACACAGTACTGGACTTGGTCTCCAATGCTAGATTAGATTAGATATTTCTTTATTGTTTGATTTTCACAGATATTTGCTTTACGTACAAGAAAATGCACTGTGATATGGTGAGAGACATGGCATAGGCCAGACATAACATCAAACATACACATTCATGAAAAAAACAAGAATGACAGCTTAAGAACTCTTACTCCTCCCTTCCACGTTACATAGCTGTCTGTCCTATACTCAATGTTACACATCCCCTTAATGTCCAAGGTCCCTGAGCGTTGCACATAATGTTATTGCACAACCCTATACTTTCCATGTCCATGATACCATTAATATTTTACACAGTTAGTTATATTTCACTTATCACTTTTCACTATTGCCCGTTCCCGAATGAGTGAATCTTTCCCCATGTCCCTAATGTCCTCCTTATTTGTTCATAAGGGTCAGTGCGTGTGGCACAAACAAGTTTTTGTACCTGACCAGTTTGCACAGGGGGAGTCTGTAGCACTTCCTGGATGACAGGAGCACAAACTCTGAGTTGAGCACATGGGAGGGGTCCTCAGCTATTTTATTTGCCATCCTTATAATGTTTGTGTGGTAGCTGTCCAGAAAGGTTTTGTTGGTGGGCTTGCCAACTATTAAATGTTAGGCAGTTTTCAGCAGACTTGTCACCCTGGCTTTTGCCTGTACTGTGACACTGTTGTACCAAGCAGTGATGCAGTACTGCAAAACACGCTGGACAGTGGAGCAGAAGAACAAGTGCTAGTCCCATTGAAGGATATACTGTACAGTAGGCCAAAATCTGCACTTCTCACACAACCACAGAAGATTTCTAAAGAATAACGTATATCTATCTATCTATCTATCTATCTATCTATCTATCTATCTATCTATCTATCTATCTATCTATCTATCTATCTATCTATCTATCTATCTATCTATCTATCTATCTATCTATCTATCTATCTATCTATCTATCTATCTATCTATCTATCTATCTATCTATCTATCTATCTATCTATCTATCTATCTCATCTATCTATCTATCTATCTATCTATCTATCTCTCTATCTATCTATCTCTCTATCTATCTTTCTCTCTCTCTCTCTCTCTCTCTCTCTCTCTCTCTCTCTCTCTCTCTCTCTCTCTCTCTCTCTCTCTCTCTCTCTCTCTCTCTCTCTCTCTCTCTCTCACACTCTCTCTCACTACTGACCCCTCTCTTTCTCTCCCCCTATCTGTACCACTCTGTCTCACTCCGGGGACTCAATTGTGCAGGTTTCCATGGGGATGGGAAGACCTTTGGTGGGCCAGCCCATAATTTCTAGAGTGGCTGTCTGGATGTGACATGTCCTTTTCACACGCTTGTCGGTTTAATGCTGATTTATGTGTGTTTGTCAGTTTACGGTGCTGATTTTGAACAGGGTTCAAACATTTACAGGGTCGACACATACAGCATATAACATCTGGTAGACCAGACAACAACTAACAACACGACAAAACAACACACTACAGAATGCAAAGACAACTTTCAGAAATGTAAACTTTTTAATTGCTCCTAGTCATTGCATTATAGACTTTCCATAATATGAATAATATTGTGTAATAGAAGTTGAGAACATAGAAAGTATACTCTCTCTGTCTGTCTCTGTCTCTCTCTCCCTCCCTCTCCCTCTCTCTGTCTCTCTCCCCCATCTCTCTTTATCTATCCCCCACTCCCCCCCATCCTGCCGCCTCTCCTTTCCTCCTCCCATTGGGTGTTCCTAGAACACTGAAATAGCCAATCAGAGCTCAGCTCTTGGCCCCCTCTGTGCCCAGCCTGTCAGGGGCTTTTTGTGTGCATAAACTTTTTCAATTTTTTTCTCTTATCCATCGTTCAGCCCTCGGAGTGCGGAGCATGCGGAGAGATTGTTGGTGAGAGAAATAGAGAGAGAGAGAGTCAGGAGAAACCATGCAGTATCTGAGGCAGCCCAGTGAGCCCAGTGACCGAGCCTGACGACCTGATCCCCCCGGACAACCAGGGAACAGCAGTCTGGTCAACCCCTAGACCCGGACACACACATACCTCCAACTGGAGAAAGAGAGAGAGAAAAAGAGGAAGAGAGAGAAAGAGAGGGTAGACCACCAGATGTGTGAGAGAGAGCAGAGAGAAGGAGATGCTCAGAGGGACCGGACAGTGACCAGGAAGGAGACCATAGGAAGAGAGAGAAAGGAGAGCGACCACTGACAGAACGCCTGGGGTTGTATTGAAATCTGGAAGGTTTGTAAAGTGGAGTTTGACTTTTGGTTCTGTGGTTCATCTGAGAGACAACAGGAGTTCTGAGAGAGAGTTCTGTGTTAAGTCCTGCCTACAGTACTGCCTCTGTGTGGAAGCACTGCGCTACACGACTGCTACAGGTGTTCTGAAGAGGTCAAAAAACTCACCAAAGAGAAGGAGCACAGAAATAGGACAGATACATAGAAAGGAAAGAAAGGTCTACATTTAGAAATAAATAAAAAAAGACTTCAGAAAAGACCAGAAGAACACAGAGTAAGAGAGAGAATAACAAGTCTAGAGACAGACGGAAACAGATAGACAAAAAGACAGGATGGCGAACTCAGGTTTCCAGTTGCTAGGTTACTTCCTGGCATTGGGTGGATGGATAGGCATCATCTCCACCACTGTGCTTCCCCAGTGGAAGCAGTCTTCGTATGCGGGTGACGCCATCATCACGGCCGTGGGGCTCTACGAGGGCCTGTGGATGAGCTGTGCCTCCCAGAGTACGGGACAGGTGCAGTGTAAGGTGTTTGACTCCATGCTGTCACTGGACGGTGAGTAGGACATCGCAACCTGTCATTATCTCGCTTTCTATCTTTAACTCAACTTCAAACTTTGTATCTTTTCCTCTCACATCATTGAACAAATCCTCTCTTTCTCTCTCTCTCATTCCTTTTCTCCCTGTTTCTTTTTCGGCTGTTGGCATTCTCTCATTCTCTCTCTCTCTCTAACTGCAACAGTTTGAATGTTTGAATGAGAATGTTATTCAGAGCAGTCTTAGATGCCTGTGTATGGACAGTTATGTATCTGTCAGTGGAGTTGGTCATTATGAGATGCCTTAAAGCTGTTGCCTCTCTTATAAACTATCTGTTTACCCAATATGCAACAATGGCCAATAACTGGGTTGATTTATAGAGGGTGTTTATCTAGTAACAGCATGATCTTATTATAAATTTAACGTAATGTATGATTCAGCAACTAAATGCATAAATACATGACAAGACAATCTAACTAATCCATCTGTCTGGGACACATTAAAGTCAGGGATAAATCAATCAGAAAAAAAATACTGCTGTTGACATGTTTAATTAAGAGAAAGATGGAGGAAAAAGGTAAGAAAGAAAAAGGAGGGAAGAGAAGAGGGGTTCAGGCATAAATTATCCCTGAATATGAGGCTCCTGTCATCTCCAACCTGTTTAGCGTAGACCTACTGACTCATATTTTATGACAGGTAATTCACATGAATTCACCTGTCTATTGTTTCTACTGATTACTACATCAGAATTATTAATAGAAGGTTACAGGGGGAGGACATGGTCAGATAATTTGTCTGTAATTCAGGCAAACAATGGTTGTCGCCCTTTGGAGTTTTCTGTTTTTCTTTGTGGTTGATTAAGAAACATGGATGCCCATGTTAATCCCTGTGACGCACACCGCCCCAAAACAACAAACCGGGTATTTGCTAATGTTTGGCCAGTGTGCAATTAATTATATCAAAACATTTTCTGTGGCTTTCTCTGCGAGGGGTGAGCTGGATTTTGCATCTCCTTTGGCTCATCGGCGTAATAAAAACAGAGTATTGTCCCTGTGATGAATAGTGGTTGTTTGGAGAAGAAAAGCCCAGTGTTGAGCCAAACACCAGAGAAATTCTCAGAATGCGCTCTGTCTTCCCCACACACACGCATTGTCCCTCTCTGGCCCTAACACACCCTGTGTGTGTGTGTGTGTGTGTGTGCGTGTGTGAGTGGACAATGAGCGAGTGTGAGCAAACAGCATCACACACTTTGTTACCAACTCTTGATAAATTTACCCTGTGTTTCTGCTACTTGTTGCTGTCTTGTCAAGCAAGGCATGTTGTTGAGGGTAGGTCAGGTAACCAGGCTAAGAGATTATACTACAGAATTGTACCATTTGGCACATACTCACTCTATTCCACTGTCGAGTGAACTCAAGGTCTTTAATACCAAAATCTCTCTCGCTGTTATGGTAAGGTCAAGCTCAGTACTGGTCTTGGATGCAAGGTGTTTATGCATGTGTGTGTGTGTGTGTGTTCGAGCGTGGGTACTGGAGTTGAACATCTGGTGTGTGTGTGTTTGTTAGGCAGTTCCTGCAGGTGTTTTCATTATTATAGTCGGCTAAATGAACCCTTCTCCTTCACATGAGGAACATGTGATGAGGACTAATTGTTCACCAGACTGTGTTGTTGGAGTGTTGGAGTGTACCAAAGCACTGCAGTGGAAGCTGATGGACTTTTCAGATTCAGATTAATTGTCCTTAAAAAGGCAATTCATTTTCAACATTAACATAAACATATCGAAGCTGTTCTGGGAGACTTATGACAAGGTCTGGACACTAGAATGATAAAAAGAAGGACACTACTCCCTGTGCATACAGTACAGGTCCCGAGGAATCTTGTTTCATTCTAGTCTGAACAGTGGTGCTGACGGAACAGTTCTTCTTCTACTTGTTGCAGTCTCAGTCTCTGAGGCAGATACTGCCTGGTATTGGTCACAACCCACCCAAGCTCTAAGTTCTCTGGGCTCTACAGTGAATGAAACCTCTGTACTGCACTAGACAGTGTACAATACCACACCAGCACTGGTGCTATACAGAACATAACAGAGTCAAAAGACAATATAGGTAGATTTTGGCCAACTTTAGAGATGGATGCCATATTGCTGCTTCTGAGCATTCTGTTCAACCATTCATGATGAGATTGCTGAGCTGTTATGGGTCAAGATTTTCCAGGAGATGCTAATGGCTGCCATGGAATCATGTGATGTCATCTCAGTGACATCATGCTTTTTGGATGACAGAGTAACTGCCAAACTCTCTCTCCCTCTCTGGCTCTGTGACATATGAAGCAAATACATCCAGGTCAACCATATAGCTAGGTTACTGTGCTAGTGTAACGTGAGTGTTTTTGCCAGGTTTGAAGAACGGGGGATCCCATTGAGGTGAAGATCAAAGATAGTTTTCTCTTTTGACAGCTTAGTGTTAAATACTGCAGTGAGTCCGAGCCATAGAGCACTCTCTCCTACAGCCTTATGAATACACAGACTTTGGCATGGTTGGATATTTAGAGTCTCAGGGTAGGATATTGGTATCAAAGATATTTAAAGTATTTTCTAGGAAGACGTGAACTGTTGAGGAATGATTGGTGGCAACATGGAGGATAGTTTTCTGAACTCTCTATAGCTCTGGATATTACAGTGGAATATCTGACCCCCTTTCCATCACACCATGTCCCCATTGCCAGTTTCCCTGCTGGCTGTTGTGAGGTCATCAGTAGAGTTAGTAGCAGCTATGTACTGGCACACATTTTCTTTCTCCTTCTCTCTCTCTCTCTCTCTCTCTCTCTCTCTCTCTCTCTCTCTCTCTCTCTCTCTCCCTCTCCCTCTCCCTCTCCCTCTCCCCCCCTCTCTCTCTCTCTCTCTCCCTCTCGCTCTCTCTCTCTCTCTCTCTCTCTCTCTCTCTCTCTCTCTCTCTCTCTCTCTCTCTCTCTCTCTCTCTCTCTCTCTCTCCCCCCACCTCTCTATAGTGATTGATCTCTCTCTCTCATCTCTCTCTCTATCATGATTGAGTGTGGTTTTGTTTCTTGCCAACTGTTTCTTGCCAACTGGCCGTTCGGTGCTGTAGATGTAAAATATGCTTCTGAAGCTGAAGGCTCACATGACAATCATCATCCACATATCAGTGCCCCTGAGCTTAGACCACACTATTCCACAAAGCCTGTGTCACACTGACATTTACATGAATACAATGAAGGTAGAGTTGTTGGAACAGTTTTCTGTTTTAGTGGAGTGGCCAAACCAATGTTACGTATGAAGTCACAAATGATCTCACAAAGGACAATGTCCATCGTCTACATCCACACACACATCCAGCTTGTGCTTGGCACTACCAGCCTTGGCACGGGGTAGAGTATAGTGGGAGGAATACGCACACACACACACACACACACACACATACACCCCCCCACACACACACACACACACACACACACACACACACCCTTGACTCCTCTGTTAGTCTGTTGATCAGAGTGGTGCCCTGTAGGGCCAGCCCAAACTCCCCACACACTTTTAAAAAGAAAGGAATGGATGAAAGGGAGAATGGAGAAAGAGAAAACAAAACCTCTTTCTCTCATAAACCATTACAGTTCTCCTTCAAACGGATCCTACCACACATCAATCTAACTTCAAAGCTCATCCGCCCATAACTACCCCTTTCAGATCAGGTTCTGAGGTGTAATTTATTGTCAAACTATGAATGCGTGAGTGTGTTTTTCCACCATAAATGAAGATTATTACTGTACTTAAGTTTGCTGGACAGACTAATTGTTCTCCAGTTGTATTTGATGTAAATTTGCTCACACTGTCAGTATCAGTATTACATTCTCCTATGTAGTTCTACTATTCTATTCTATTCTATAATATATAGTAATTTAGTCTGCTGTGTAGATATGTGACCATGTGGTTCATGCATGTGGATTTTGTTGTGAGAGAGAGTTGATCTTATGTTGAGCTGTGAACCTGGATAAAGGCTAGAATAGATTTTAGATGTTGGTGTGAGTATCTGCAGTTGTGAGGTCTTGGTGAGACTATTAATGCAGTATGAATCTTGTACCAGTGTTTTTTTCATATTGTGTTAGTCTCTGTTGTCAAGGCTGCTGTGTGTGTTGCAGGCCACCGTGTTTGATCGCGGTGGCGACAGCCCTGTGAAAACAATCCCGCTTTGTGACAAAGCCACACTAATCCCACTGTGTGAAACATGTAAAACAGGCCCTCCTACAGTGTGTGTGTGTGTGTGACAGAAAATTAGTGTTTATGTTTGTGTATATGTGTGTATGTCATTTCTTCCTACAGAATGTATCCATAAGTTTATGTGTTTGTGTTTGTGTGTGTGTGTAAATATTTTAAATGTCCCGCCCACTGAGTTATGTGTGCACTGATGTCTGTGTGGGTTATCCATGGAATTCTGAGCAGTGAAACCACTGTGAAGTGATTTGGAATGATTAAGAGGGACAGTTAAGTCAGACTCTGGACTAAGGCTGCCATTATTATCCCATTTTGGAACATGGAAGTGGGAAACATAATGAGTTCATTAAGAGAGAGATGGGGAGAGAGAGAAAGATAGAGCGAAAGAGAGAGAGAGAGAGCAATAGGGAGATAGAGAGAGAGAAAGAAAGAGGTGGATAGAAAGAGAGAGGGAGAAAAAAGAGCCAAAGAAAGGAGAATGTGTGTCTTTGTTTGTGTCCAGTTTTGTGTTAAGAAGTTGAATTCTGATTTAATCTTGATTTACAATGTGGTAGTTGTAGTATAGTTTTGGTTGGTTTCTTTTCCAGTGATGCTTTGCACAGAAATCCCACTGAATACCTTCTATCCTAATGTGGCTTAACTTTCTTCCACTCCCGTTCTGCCCCAATTTAACCTCTGATACTGAGAAATCTAGAGCTTCAATACCCCTGTGTGTAGATATTCTATATGAAAATACCCTGTGTGTAGATATTCAGTATGAAAATACCCTGTGTGTAGATATTATATATGAATATACCCTGTGTGTAGATATTCTATATGAATATACCCTGTGTGTAAATATTCTGTGTGTACCATGTCTTCTCTCTGATCTCCATCTGAAGCCAAGTACAACTGCCCTAACAGACCCATTCTGTTGTTGTCCTCTTTCGTCCCTCCTTTCTATCATTCCCCTCACCCTCTTTCTCCTCTTTCTCCCCATCTGTCCTCCCTGCTATCATCCTACCTTCTATATTCTCCCTCATTGCTCCCTTCCTTTTCACCCCCTCATGTTTCCCCCCTCTCCTCTTTTTTCCTCTCACCCTCCAACAACTTTCTCCACCTCTCTGCCTTCATCTACCTTTTTTCTTCTCTCATCTCTGTCCTCATCTCCCCCCTCTCTCTCCACAGTGCACATCCAGACGTGTCGTGCTCTTATGGTGGTGTCCGTGCTGCTGGGCTTCATAGGAATGATAGTGAGTGTGGTGGGGATGAAGTGCACTAAAGTAGGCGACAACAACCCCATCTCCAAGGGACGCATAGCTGTGTCTGGAGGAGCCCTCTTCCTGCTCGCAGGTGAGATTTCTGCAAGGTGACCATCATGTGACTGTCATGTGATTAAAGAAACAAACACAATTCTGGGACAAGTATGTGGGCACCTGCATGATAAGACAGATTTCCACCTTGTAATTATAGTCATGTGACCACCATACTGTGCTGCTTGCTGATTTATTAACCACCTAAACTATTTTACAACTTAAAAGGCTATTAGAAAATGTATACAGGTAAAGTACCACTCTCCAAGTTTAAGGTTCAGGCACTACAGTGAGTTGTGCTCTCAATTACAGGTAACTGCCAAAATAAAGGAAACACCTGAGTAAATGAGGGATACAAAGTATATTGAAAGCAGGTGCTTCCACACAGGTGGGGTTCCTGAGTTATTTAAGCAGTTATCAGCTCATCATGCTTAGGGTCATGTATAAAAATGCCCAGTTGCCCATTATTTTGGCTACCATGGCTAGAAGAAGAGATCTCAGTGACTTTGAAAAAGGGGTCTCAAAGGAGCATAGGGGGTGTAGAGGGTGTGTGTGTGTGTGTGTGTGTCTCAGTCACCAGATCTCAACCCAATTGAACACTTATGGGAGATTCTGGAGTGGCGCCTGAGACAGTGTTTTCCACCACCATCAACAAAACACCAAATTATGGAATTTCTCGTGGAGAATGGAGTCACATCCCTCCAATAGAGTTCCAGAAACTTGTAGAATCTATGCCAAGGTGCATTGAAGCTGTTCACATTGGCGGCTCGTGGTGGTCCAAAGCCCTATTAAAACGCTTCATGTTGGTGTTTCCTTTATTTTGGCAGTTACCAGTAGGTTGTTATCTCTCTATATTCAATGGTGTTTACTATTTTACTATTGGAGTGAAACCAGTCTTCCAGGGCTCATTTCTTGCATTCCTCTGACAAAAGACTCTCACCAGGGGTCTTCTGGGTAATTAGGGTCCCAGCTGTAAACAGGAAGTGGTGATTTTGGACAGATAAGCTCCCCTGACCTCAGAGACAACTATGAGCCTGAGAGAGATAGAAAAACAACCTCAGAGTCATGACACAGAGTGCTCTGACTACTATGTGTGTGTGCTTTCATGTCTGTCCTTGTTCAGTGCCATAATTCTCTCTCTCTCTCTCTCTCTCTCTCTCTCTCTCTCTCTCTCTCTCTCTCTCTCTCTCTCTCTCTCTCTCTCTCTCTCTCTCTTCTCTCTCTCTCTCTCTCTCTCTCTCTCTCTCTCTCTCTCTCTCTCTCTCTCTCTCTCTCTCTCTCTCTCTCTCTCTCTCTCTCTCTCTCTCTCTCTCTCTTCCTGTCTCTGCAGGTCTGTGCACGATGGTGTCTGTGTCCTGGTACGCCACTCAGGTGTCCTATCAGTTCTTCAACCCAAACACGCCGATCAATGCCAGGTAACCCTATCACACAGGTCACACACTGTATCTACCACTCAGTTAATCTCTGTGTAATACAGATATCATGTCTATAATACTGTAAAGACCGATATTGAAGACCGATTTTACAATTTCCGCTGCAGGTATGAGTTTGGGTCTGCCCTGTTCGTGGGATGGGCGGCAGCTAGCTTGACGGTTTTGGGCGGATCCTTCCTGTGCTGCTCCTGCTCCAATGAGGAGAGGCGAGGGCAGCAGTACTACCGCCAATCACAGCCATCCACAGCCAGGGAGTACGTGTAAACCCCGCCCACCTCCAAGCAGCCACACAAACAGAGAGCAGAGGCCACGCCTTGCTCCTCCCCCTTTTCCCTTTTATTGATGCGTAACACTTACAAACACTTGCACGCACACACACGCACACATTCTCCACCAAGTATCCTTTGGATTTTAGAAACCCTTAAGAATTCGGATGCTATTTATTCTATAGAACTTGTTATTGAGCGGAAACTTTTATATTTTATTGCAATACAGTGCCTTGCAAAAGTATTCATCCTCCTTGGCGTTTTTCCTTTTTTGTTGCATTACAACCTGTAATTTAAATTGATTTTTATTTTGATTTCATGTAATGGACATACACATAATAGTCCAAATTGGTGAAGTGAAATGAAAAAAATTACTTGTTTCAAAAAATTCAAAAAAATAAATAACGGAAAAGTGGTGCGTGCATATGTATTCACCCCCTTTGCTATGAAGCCCCTAAATAAGATATGGTGCAACCAATTACCTTCAGAAGTCATATAATGAGTTAAATAAAGTCCACCTGTGTGTAATCTAAGTGTCACATGATCTCAGTATATACAGTTGAAGTCGGAAGTTTACATACACTTAGGTTGGACTCATTGAAACTTGTTTTTCAACCACTCCACAAATGTCTTATTAACAAACTATAGTTTTGGCAAGTTGGTTAGGACATCTACTTTGTGCATGACACAAGCAATTTTTCCAACAATTGTTTACAGACAGATTATTTCACTTATAATTCACTGTATCACAATTCCAGTGGGTCAGAAGTTTACATACACTAAGTTGACTGTGCCTTTAAACAGCTTGGAAAATTCCAGAAAATGATGTCATGGCTTTAGAAGCTTCTGATAGGCTAATTGACATCATTTGAGTCAATTGGAGGTGTACCTGTGGATGTATTTCAAGGCCTACCTTCAAACTCAGTGCCTCTTTGCTTGACATCATGGGAAAATCAAAAGAAATCAGCCAAATAAATTGTAGACCTCCACAAGTCTGGTTCATCCTTGGGAGCAATTTCCAAACATTTAAATGTCTTGGAATGGCCTAGTCAAAGCCCAGACCTCAATCCAATTGAGAATCTGTGGTATGACTTAAAGATTGTTGTACACCAGCGGAACCAATCAAACTTGAAGGAGCTGGAGCAGTTTTCCCTTGAAGAATGGGCAAAAATCCCAGTGGCTAGATGTGCCAAGCTTATAGAGACATACCCCAAGAGACTTGCAGCTGTAATTGCTGCAAAAGGTGGCTCTACAAAGTATTGACTTTGGGGGGGTGAATAGTTATGCACGCTCAAGTTTTCTGTTTTCTTGTCTTATTTCTTGTTTGTTTCACAATAAAACATATTTTGCATCTTCAAAGTGGTAGGCATGTTGTGTAAATCAAATGATACAAACCCCCAAAAAATCAATTTTAATTCCAGGTTGTAAGGCAACAAAATAGGAAGAATGCCAAGGGGGGTGAATACCTTCGCAAGCCACTGTACATGTCATTGACAGGGTGGTGATCTTGCTCAATGAACCTTTTAAGCATTTTATGTGAATAAAATCTGTCATCTGGCTTAAAATACATTATTCCATAGCATTGTTGAATACTCCTTTCTGATTGGCTTGAAGGGGAATCTAGAGCGTGCATTATTTCCCTATAACATACGGTATATTTGCACAGTAGAATTCAATGGCTGTAGTTCATTTTTACATATTTTATTTGACCTGCTTTTGAAAGCAAAAGTCGAATTGAAAATGTTTTGGTATTGTTGAATTCGATTTTTATAATAGCAAGCTAGAATGATGGTTTGGTTAGCTAAACTAACAAGTATGTTTGTTTGGTTACCACAGCAACTACTGCTATCTAGTAAACTTGCTAGCTACTTCAATGGATGTTGAACACATTTCTACCAGCAAATGAACACATTTCTAGTGGAAAATGTGTTAAATTATAGCCATAGTACAAAAGGGATAATCAACTCGGGGCTCTATGCGTTCTCTGGTAAATAATGCAACTCCGTGGAAGGTCAGCTCCACTCCGCTATCGCGTCGTTCATTATTTTCCATAGAATGCATAGCCCCTCGTTGATTATCCCTTACTTAAACATTATTAAACGTACACTGTACGTTTGTCTTTATAACAGACAGTAGAGGAGGCATAGGTAATGCCTAAATGTAAATTGTGGAACAAATATGATCAACAAAACAAATACAAAGAAAGTACAGTTTTGTATTTTCTTGGCTTGGTTAGCATGTCCTATGCTTCCTGGTTGGAGCTGTGTGGATGTGTGTGTTGCGTTGTGTCTTTTAACACTTCAACATTCCAATCGGATGTAGTTGATGACATTATATAAAGGGCTGACCTTCTGAATAGAACTGAAATCAGTTCCCACAAAGTTATTCATCAGTTTGAATCAGATGTAGAGAAAAGGGTAGAATATGTTGTGAGCTAATATCAATGTTGTTTTAACGAGAGAGGGATGCCCATTATTATATGCCTTAACATCATGCTCCATTCGTTAACACATCCAAGTCGACACAATACCCATCATCCACATGTTATATACCTCAGAGACTGCATAGGGTAAGGACCACTGGCTGACCTCTTATAAAAACCCACTGTTATAAAAACCCACAGATTCAGTTAAACTCATGGGTTTATTATTCTGGTGCTCTATAGACAAACACTCATAAAGAAAACTTTCATTTTCAATGGACATTTAAGTTATATTTTATACTACTCTATTCTATGCTACTAAAAACCATTCTATGTCCATCTAGCCACCTGAATTGAAAGTATACAGAAATGATATGCTACTGTAAAAGCCAGTTATGATCACAATAGCTAAAGACAAGTAGCTATGGTCAATGTGATATCAAGTTACTTTTTGGGCAGTTCTGTTAGATTTGTTGTATTTATTCTGGAAGAAAATGTTTTATATTCTGATGCTAATAATTAACGTAAGGCATCTACAATATACTGTACTTTCAGTCATTCACTAAGCCTCTACACATTTCTCTGCTTCAATCCATAACCCAATACTCGTGACTCTTTATCATGGCTCTTCAAAATCCATTCATTTGGGTGAAAGGGCTGGTTCATCATGCTTCCGATAACAGAACCATTTAACTTTTCTAAGAACCGTTCAATGCCCTCCGTTTTCTGGTTGTTTGGCCCCTCTTCTTGGTAAAGCCTTAGTGTATGGAGTGTTCCATTGTACTCAGAATGGGGGTACACAAGTCTTGAAGGACCTCCTCCACTTCTGCTAAAACCATTATGAGCCCGTCTTCAGGAGATGTCCTCTAAGAGTCATTACCAAATGACAAACGTGACCAAACTACCTAAAAGCCCACTCCAAAGATAATAGAATTAAATATTTGAAGAACGTTTTTCAAAACTTTATGTGTGTACCTAAGGTAGGCCTAACTGATGTGAAACACATGTACTACGCTAGTTTATTGACCAGGACTTTTAATTATTTATATTGCGTTTATATACAGAATGTTTAAGCGTCTTCAAAATAAGCAATACAATGTTGAACCACCACCAACAATATTTTCCAGAAAAGTTCTTATTTTTAAGACCTCCACCCCAAAGTACTACTCTCTCACTGTTACTGTGTGCCTCAATTGAATAAGTATATACAGTGCATACAGTATTCAGACCCCTTGACTTTTTCCACATTTTGTTACGTTACAGCCTTATTTTAAAATGTATTAAATACAAAATGTTCCTCATCATTTTACACACAATACGCCATAAGGACAAAGTGAAAGCAGGTTTTTAGACATTTCTGTAAATTTGTTAAAAATAAAATACAGAAATACCTAAGTAGTCAGACCCTTTGCTATGAGACTCGAAATTGAGCTCAGGTGCATTATGTTTCCATTGTTCATCCTTGAGATGTTTCTACAACTTGATTGGAGTCCACCTGTGGTAAATTCAATTGATTGGACATTATTTGGAAAGGCACACCTGTCTATATAAGGTCCCACAGTTGACAGTGCACGTCAGAGCAAAAACCAAGCCATGAGTTCGAAGGAATTGTCCGTAGAGCTCCGAGACAGGATTGTGTCGAGGCACAGATCTAGGGAAGGATACCAAAAAATTTCTGCAGCATTGAAGGTCTCCAAGAACACTGTGGCCTCCATCATTCTTAAATGGAAGAAGTTTGGAACCATCAAGACTCTTCCTAGAGCTGTCCACCTGGCCAAACTGAGCAATCGGGGGAGAAGGGCCTTGGTCAGGGAGGTAACCAAGAACCCGATGGTCTATCTGACAGAGCTCCAGAGTTCCTCTGTAGAGATGGGAGAACCTTCCAGAAGGACAACCATCCCTGCAGCACCCCACCAATCAGGCCTTATGGTAGAGTGGCCAGATGGAAGCCACTCCTCAGTAAAAGGCACATGACAGCCCACTTGGAGTTTGCCAAAAGGCACCTAAAGGACTCTCAGACCATGAGAAACAACATTCTCTGGTCTGAGGAAACCAAGATTGAACTCTTTGGCCTGAATGCCAAGCGTCATGTCTGGTGGAAACCTGGCACCATCCCTACGGTGAAGCATGGTAGTGGCAGCATCATGCTGTGGGGATGTTTTTCAGCGGCAGGGACTGGGAGATTATTCAGGATCGAGGGAAAGCTGAATGGAGCAAAGTACAGAGAGATCCTTGATGAAAACCTACTCTAGAGCGCACAGGACCTCAGACTGGGGCGAATGTTCACCTTCCAACCGAACAATGACCCTAAGCACACAGCCAAGACAATGCAGAAGTGGCTTTGGGACAAGTTTCTGAATGTCCTTGAGTGGCCCAGCCAGAGCCAGGACTTGAACCCAATCTCTGGAGAGACCTGAAAATAGCTGTGCAGCAACGCTCCCCATCCAACCTGACATAGCTTGAGAGGATCTGCAGAGAAGAATGCCAAATACAGGTGTGCCAAGCTTGTAGCGTCATATCCAAGAAGACTCGAGGCTGTAATCGCTGCCAAAGGTGCTTCAACAAAGTACTGAGTAAATGGTCTGAATACTTATGTAAATGTAATATTTCAGTTGTGTCATTTTTATAAATTAGCAAACATTTCTAAAAACCTGTTTTTGCTTTGTCATTATGGGGTATTGTGTGTAGATTGATGAGGGGGGAAAAAACTATTTAATCAGTTTTAGAATAAGGCTGTAACGTAACAAAATGTCAAAAAAGGCAACGGGTCTGAATACTTTCTGAATGCACTGTATCAACATTAATGTAAGAGATACTAGCTGTCAAATAACAAGATTCTGGTTCCAACACAACCAAACTGGTTCCAAACAAAACAAAACAAAAACAACCATCATAAACCCAACAGATTCAGACATCATATGAGATCTATTCCATGCCATAGAACACATGACATAACAAATGATCTGTGTGCTGTGACTAATGAGCTTCCACTAACCTCTCCATCATTAATCCTCCAATGCTTCATTTAGCACCAACAAACTTTCTCTTTCAAAAACACTGCATGAGCACCTAGAATCAACCATCTTCACTCATTAACCACAGAGCTAGCGAAAGCCTGGCTAGTAATTCTTTTCATTCTTCATTACCTAGCATGTAGCATCAAGCACTCATTCACTCACTAACACCATGTAATGATGAATCAGTGAGTTCTTGATGTGTCTCTCTCTCCCCTCTCGTCTCCTCTCCTCTAATGCTGTTCTTCTCTGCCTGTCTTCTTCTCTTCCCTAATTCAGGGCAGAGTTGTTGAGTGAGACTAGTTTCCCTGACTGACCACCCCCTGCCTTTTTTCGAGGACTGTCCGAGTTCACTGTTTCCCCTTTCCCTGTTCCTTC